>NW_024873410.1:0-48390 GCF_018340385.1 Cyprinus carpio | reverse complement strand
CATATGTGCAAGATCATGAAAGTAGTAACTCACTGAAATCTGATTTTCTACAATGCTAAAACACTTCATTTAAGATGTTAGAAACATCTATAATATGGGCAAGCTTTAGTCTTAACATTGCACAAACTATCATTCTCTGCCAGAGAAAGGAGGAGTTTTCAGCATTTCATACGTAGGTGCAACTCACTTGCTTTTCTTTCTGTTCATTTGCTTAGTTGCACTAACAGAGTGTTACTGTTCACAGAAATGCTATGCTGAGCGTTTTATGCTTAGAAGCTAAAACATAAGAGAAAAATATAGTAACTCACTGAAATGTGTTCTGATTTTTTCTTTACAATGCTAAAACATTTCATTTAAGATGTTAGAAACATCTTTAACGTGGGAAAGCTTTAGTCTTAACTTTGCACAAACCTATCATTCTCTAACAGAGAAAGGTGTTTCAGCACTTGCATGCTTTCTTTCTGTTCATTTGCTTAGTTGCACTAACAGAGTGTTACTGTTCACAGAAAGCGCTAAACGTGAGAGCGTTTTATGCTTAGAAGCTCAAACATAAGTTCATGATCATAAAAGTAGTAACTCACTGAAATCTGTTTTTCTACAATGCTAAAACACTTCATTTAAGATGTTAGAAACATCATTAAATGTGGGCAAGCTTTAGTCTTAACTTTGCACAAACTATCACTCAGACGCAAAAAAAGAAGGTTTTCAGCACTTGCATGCTTTCTTTCTGTTCATTTGCTTAGTTGCACTAACAGAGTGTTTACTCTTCACAGAAAGCGCTAAACTGAGCGTTTTAAGCTTAGAAGCTCAAACATAAGTTCATGATCATAAAAGTAGTAACTCACTGAAATCTGTTTTTTGCTACAATGCTAAAACACTTCATTTAAAGATGTCAGAAACATCTTTAATGTGGGCAAGCTTTAGTCTTAACTTTGCACAAACTATCATTCTCTAACAGAGAAAGAAGGTTTTTCAGCACTTGCATGCTTTCTTTCTGTTCATTTGCTTAGTTGCACTAACAGAGTGTTACTGTTCACAGAAAGCGCTAAACTGAGCGTTTTATGCTTAGATGCTCAAACATATTTTCATGATCATAAAACTAGTAACTCACTGAAATCTGTTTTTCTGCATTGCAAAAACATATCATTTAAAGATGTTAGAAACATCTTTAATGTGGGCAAGCTTTAGTCTTACCTTTGCACAAACTATCATTCTCTAACAGAAAAAAGGTTTTCAGCACTTGCATGCTTTCTTTCTGTTCATTTGCTTAGTTGCACTAACAGAGTTGTTACTGTTCACAGAAAGCGCTATGCTGAGCGTTTTATGCTTAGAAGCTCAAACATAAGTTTCATGATCATAAAAGTAGTAACTCACTGAAATCTGTTTTTTCTTCAATGCTAAAACACTTCATTTAAAGATGTTAGAAACATCTTTAATGTGGGCAAGCTTTAGTCTTAACTTTGCACAAACTATCATTCTCTAACAGAGAAAGAAGGTATTTCAGCACTTGCATGCTTTCTTTCTGTTCATTTGCTTAGTTGCACTAACAGAGTGTTACTGTTCACAGAAAGCGCTAAACTGAGCGTTTTATGCTTAGAAGCTCAATCATATGTTCAAGATCATGAAAGTAGTAACTCACTGAAATCTGATTTTCTACAATGCTAAAACATTTCATTTAAGATGTTAGAAACATCTTTAATGTGGGCAAGCTTTAGTCTTAACTTTTCACAAACTATCATTCTCTAACAGAGAAAGAATGTTTTCAGCACTTGCTTGCTTTCTTTCTGTTCATTTGCTTAGTTGCACTAACAGAGTGTTACTGTTCACGGAAAGCGCTAAACTGAGCGTTTTATGCTTAGAAGCTCAAACTTATGTTCATGATCATAAAATTAGTAACTCACTGAAATCTGTTTTTTTACAATGCTAAAACACTTCATTTAAGATGTTACAAACATCTTTAACATGGGCAAGCTTTAGTCTTAACTTTGCACAAACAATCATTCTCGAACAGAGAAAGAAGGTTTTCAGCACTTGCATGCTTTCTTTCTGTTCATTTGATTAGTTGCACTAACAGAGTGTTACTGTTCACAGAAAGCGCTAAACTGAGCGTTTTATGCTTAGAAGCTCAAACATATGATCATAAATCTGTAGGTTCATGATCATAAAAGTAGTAACTCAGTGAAATCTGTTTTTCTACAATGCTAAAACACTTCATTTAAGATGATAGAAACAGCTTTAATGTGGGCAAGCTTTAGTCTTAACTTTGCACAAACTATCATTCTCTTACAGAGAAAGAAGGTTTTCAGCACTTGCATGCTTTCTTTCTGTTCATTTGCTTAGTTGCACTAACAGAGTGTTACTGTTCACAGAAAGCGCTAAACTGAGCGTTTTATTCTTAGAAGCTCAAACATATGTTCATGATCAAAAAAGTAGTAACTCACTGAAATCTGTTTTTCTACAATGCTAAAACACTTCATTTAAGATGTTACAAACATCTTTAACATGGGCAAGCTTTAGTCTTAACTTTGCACAAACAATCATTCTCAAACAGAGAAAGAATATTTTCAGCACTAGCATGCTTTCTTTCTGTTCATTTGCTTAGTTGCACTAACAGAGTGTTACTGTTCACAGAAAGCGCTAAACTGAGCGTTTTATTCTTAGAAGCTCAAACACTAAGTTCATAATCATAAAACTAGTAACTCACTGAAATCTGTTTTTTCTTCAATGCTAAAACACTTCATTTAAGATGTTAGAAACATCTTTAATGTGGGCAAGCTTTAGTCTTAACTTTGCACAAAAAATATCATTCTCTAACAGAGAAAGAAGGTTTTCAGCACTTGCTTGCTTTCTTTCTTTTGATTTGTATAGTTGCACAAACAGAGTGTTACTGTTCACAGAAAGCGCTAAACTGAGCGTTTTATTCTTAGAAGCTCAAACATATGTGCAAGATCATGAAAGTAGTAACTCACTGAAATCTGATTTTCTACAATGCTAAAACATTTCATTTAAGATGTTAGAAACATCTTTAACGTGGGAAAGCTTTAGTCTTAACTTTGCACAAACTATCATTCTCAAACAGAGAAAAAAGCTTTTCAGCACTTGCATGCTTTCTTTCTTGTTCATTTGCTTAGTTGCACTAACAGAGTGTTACTGTTCACAGAAAGCGCTAAACTGAGCGTTTTATGCTTAGAAGCTCAAACATAAGTTCATGATCATAAAAAGTAGTAAACTCACTGAAATCTGTTTTTCTACAATGCTAAAACACTTCATTTAAGATGTTAGAAACATCTATAATATGGGCAAGCTTTACACTTAACTCTGCACAAACTATCATTCTCTTACAGAGAAAGGAGGTTTTCAGCACTTGCATGCTTTCTTTCTGTTCATTTGCTTAGTTGCACTAACAGAGTGTTACTGTTCACAGAAAGCGCTAAACTGAGCGTTTTATGCTTAGAAGCTCAAACATATTTTCATGATCATAAAAAGTAGTAACTCACTGAAATCTGTTTTTCTTCAATGCTAAAACACTTCATTTAAGATGTTAGAAACATCTTTAATGTGGGCAAGCTTTAGTCTTAACTTTGCACAAACTATCATTCTCTAACAGAGAAAGAAGGTTTTCAGCACTTGCATGCTTTCTTTCTGTTAATTTGCTTAGTTGCACTAACAGAGTGTTACTGTTCACAGAAATGCTATGCTGAGCGTTTTATGCTTAGAAGCTAAAACATAAGTTCATGATCATAAAAGTACTAACTCACTGAAATCTGTTTTTCTTCAATGCTAAAACACTTAATTTAAGATATTAGAAACATCTTTAATGTGGGCAAGCTTTAGTCTTAACTTTGCACAAACTATCATTCTCTAACAGAGATAGAAGTTTTTCAGCACTTGCATTCTTTCTTTTTGTTCATTTGCTTAGTTGCACTAACAGAGTGTTACTGTTCACAGAAAGCGCTAAACTGAGCGTTTTATGTTTAGACGCTCAAACATATGTTCATGATCATAAAAGTAGTAACTCACTGAAATCTGTTTTTCTACAATGCTAAAACACTTCATTTAAGATGTTAGAAACATCTTTAATGTGGGCAAGCTTTAGTCTTAACTTTGCACAAACTATCATTCTCTAACAGAGAAAGAAGGTTTTCAGCACTTGCATGCTTTCTTTCTGTTCATTTGCTTAGTTGCACTAACAGAGTGTTACTGTTCACAGAAAGATCGCTAAACTGAGCTTTTTATGCTTAGAAGCTCAAACTTATGTTCATGATCGTAAAATTAGTAACTCACTGAAATCTGTTTTTTTACAATGCTAAAACACTTCATTTAAGATGTTAGAAACATCTTTAATGTGGGCAAGCTTTAGTCCTAACTTTGCACAAACTATCATTCTCTAACAGAGAAAGAAGGTTTTCAGCACTTGCATGCTTTCTTTCTGTTCATTTGCTTAGTTGCACTAACAGAGTGTTACTGTTCACAGAAAGCGCTAAGCTGAGCATTTTATGCTTAGAAGCTCAAACTTATGTTCATGATCATAAAAGTACTAACTCACTGAAATATGTTGTTTTTTCAATGCTAAAACATTTCATTTAAGATGTTAGAAACATCTTTAATGTGGGCAAGCTTTAGTCTTAACTTTGCACAAACTATCATTCTCTAACAGAGAAAGAAGGTTTTCAGCACTTGCATGCTTTCTTTCTGTTCATTTGCTTAGGTTGCACTAACAGAGTGTTACTGTTCACAGAAATGCTATGCTGAGCGTTTTATGCTTAGAAGCTAAAACATAAGTTCATGATCATAAAAGTAGTAACTCACTGAAATCTGTTTTTCTTCAATGCTAAAACACTTCATTTAAGATGTTAGAAACATTTTAATGTGGGCAAGCTTTAGTCTTAACTTTTCACAAACTATCATTCTCTAACAGAGTGAGAAAAGGTTTTTTCAGCACTTGCATGCTTTCTCTCTGTTCATTTGCTTAGTTGCACTAACAGAGTGTTACTGTTCACAGAAAGCGCTAAACTGAGCGTTTTAAGCTTAGAATCTCAAACATAAGTTCATGATCATAAAAGTACTAACTCACTGAAATCTGTTTTTCTTCAATGCTAAAACACTTTATTTAAGATGTTAGAAACATCTTTAATGTGGGCAAGCTTTAGTCATAACTTTGCACAAACTATCATTCTCTAACAGAGAAATAAGGTTTTCAGCACTTGTGGTCTTTCTTTCTGTTCATTTGCTTAGTTGCACTAACAGAGTGTTACTGTTCACAGAAAGCGCTAAACACTGAGCGTTTTATGCTTAGAAGCTCAAACATATGTCCATGATCATAAAAGTAGTAACTCACTGAAATCTGTTTTTTCTTCAATGCTAAAACACTTCATTTAAGATGTTAGAAACATCTTTAATGTGGGCAAGCTTTAGTCTTAACTTTGCACAAACTATCATTCTCTAACAGAGAAAGAAGGTTTTCAGCACTTGCACGTTTTCTTTCTGTTCATTTGCTTAGTTGCACTAACAGAGTGTTACTGTTCACAGAAAGCGCTAAACTGAGCGTTTTATGCTTAGAAGCTCAAACTTATGTTCATGATCATAAAATTAGTAACTCACTGAAATCTGTTTTTTTACAATGCGAAAACAAAGCGATGTTAGAAACATCTTTAATGTGGGCAAGCCATAGTCTTAACTTTGCACAAACTTTCATTCTCTAACAGAGAAAGAAGGTTTTCAGCACTTGCATGCTTTCTTTCTGTTCATTTGCTTAGTTGCACTAACAGAGTGTTACTGTTCACAGAAACGCTAAGCTGAGCGTTTTATGCTTAGAAGCTCAAACTTATGATCATGATCATAAAATTAGTAACTCACTGAAATCTGTTTTTCTACAATGCTAAAACACTTTCATTTAAAATGTTAGAAACATCTTTAATGTGGGCAAGCTTTAGTCTTAACTTTGCACAAAAAATATCATTCTCTAACAGAGAAAGAAGGTTTTCAGCACTTGCATGCTTTCTTTCTGTTCATTTGCTTAGTTGCACTAACAGAGTGTTACTGTTCACAGAAAGCGCTAAACTGAGCGTTTTATGCTTAGAAGCTCAAACATATGTTCATGATCATAAAAGTAGTAACTCACTGAAATCTGTTTTTCTTCCAATGCTAAAACACTTTCATTTAAGATGTTAGAAACATCTTTAATGTGGGCAAGCTTTAGTCTTAACTTTGCACAAACTATCATTCTCTAACAGAGAAAAAGAAGTTTTCAGCACTTGCATGCTTTCTTTCTGTTCATTTGCTTAGTTGCACTAACAGAGTGTGACTGTTCACAGAAAGCGCCTTAACTTTGCACAAACTATCATTCTCTAACAGAGAAATAAGGTTCTCATAAAGTAGTAACTCACTGAAATCTGTTTTTCTTCAATGCTAAAACACACTTCATTTAAGATGTTAGAAACGTCTTTAACGTGGGCGAGCTTTAGTCTTAACTTTGCACAAACTATCATTCTGTTTCTGTAAAAGAAGGTTTTTCAGCACTTGCATGCTTTCTTTCTGTTCATTTGCTTAGTTGCACTAACAGAGCGTTACTGTTCACAGAAAGCGCTAAACTGAGCGTTTTATGCTTAAAATCTCAAACATATGTTCATGACGATAAAAGTAGTAACTCACTGAAATCTGTTTTTCTTCAATGCTAAAACACTTCATTTAAGATGTTAGAAACATCTTTAATGTGGGCAAGCTTTAGTCTTAACTTTGCACAAACTATCATTCTCTAACAGAGAGAAGAGGTTTTCAGCACTTGCATGCTTTCTTTCTGTTCATTTGCTTAGTTGCACTAACAGAGTGTTACTGTTCACAGAAAGCGCTAAACTGAGCAATACACTCATAGAAGCTCAAACATATGTTCATGATCATAAAACTTATTAACTAACTGAAATCTGTTTTTTCCTCATGCTAAAACACTTCATTTAAGATGTTAGAAACATCTTTAATGTGGGCAAGCTTTAGTCTTAACTTTTCACAAACTATCATTCACTAACAGAGAAAGAATGTTTTTCAGCACTTGCTTGCTTTCTTTCTGTTCATTTGATTAGTTGCACTAACAGAGTGTTACTGTTCACAGAAAGCGCTAAACTGAGCGTTTTATGCTTAGAAGTTAAAACATAAGATCATGATCATACAAGTACTAACTCACTGAAATCTGTTTTTCTTCCAATGCTAAAACATTTCATTTAAGATGTTAGAAACATCCTTAATGTGGGCAAGCTTTAGTCTTAACTTTGCACAAACTATCATTCTCTAACAGAGAAAGAAGGTTTTCAGCACTTGCATGCGTTTCGATTTGTGTTCATTTGCTTAGTTGCACTAACAGAGTGTTACTGTTCACAGAAAGCGCTAAACTGAAGCGTTTTATGCTTAGAAGTTCAAACTTAGGTTCATTATCATAAAAGTAGTAAGTAACTGAAATCTGTTTTTCTTCAATGCTAAAACACTTCATTTAAGATGTTAGAAACATTTTAATGTGGGCAAGCTTTAGTCTTAACTTTGCACAAACTATCATTCTCTAACAGAGAAAGAAGGTTTTCAGCACTTCCATGCTTTCTTTCTGTTCATTTGCACAGTTGCACTAACAGAGTGTTACTGTTCACAGAAAGCGCTAAACTGAGCGTTTTATGCTTAGAAGCTCAAACTTATGTTCATGATCATAAAATTAGTAACTCAATGAAATCTGTTTTTCTACAATGCTAAAACACTTCCATTTAAGATGTTAGAAACATCTTTAATGTGGGCAAGCTTTAGTCTTAACTTTGCACAAACTATCATTCTCTAACAGAGAAAGAAGCTTCTTCAGCACTTGCATGCTTTCTTTCTGTTCATTTGCTTAGTTGCACTAACAGAGTGTTACTGTTGACAGAAGCGCTAAACTGAGCGTTTTATGCCTTAGAAGCTCAAACATATTTGCATGATCATAAAAGTAGTAACTCACTGAAATCTGTTTTTTATTCAATGCTAAAACACTTCATTTAAGATGTTAGAAACATCTTTAATGTGGGCAAGCTTTAGTCTTAACTTTGCACAAACTATCATTCTCTAACAGAGAAAGAAGGTTTTCAGCACTTGCATGCTTTCTTTCTGTTCATTTGCTTAGTTGCACTAACAGAGTGTTACTGTTCACAGAAACGCTAAGCTGAGCGTTTTATGCTTAGAAGCTCAAACTTATGTTCATGATCATAAAATTAGTAACTCAATGAAATCTGTTTTTCTACAATGCTAAAACACTTCATTTAAGATGTTAGAAACATGTTTAATGTGGGCAAGCTTTAGTCTTAACTTTGCACAAACTATCATTCTCTAACAGATAAAGAAGTTTTTCCAGCACTTGCATGCTTTCTTTCTGTTCATTTGCTTAGTTGCACTAACAGAGTGTTACTGTTCACAGAAAGCACTAAACTGAGCGTTTTATGCTTAGAAGCTCAAACATATGTGCAAGATCATGAAAGTAGTAACTCACTGAAATCTGTTTTTCTACAAAGCTAAAACACTTCATTCAAGATGTTAGAAACATCTTTAACGTGGGCAAGCTTTAGTCTTAACTTTGCACAAACTATCATTCTCTAACAGATAAAGAAGGTTTTCAGCACTTGCATGCTTTCTTTCTGTTCATTTGCTTAGTTGCACTAACAGAGTGTTACTGTTCACAGAAAAGCTATGATGAGCGTTTTATGCTTAGAAGCTCAAACATAAGTTCATGAAAAAAATTTAATTAGTAACTTACTGAAGTCTATTTTTCTATCAAAGCTAAAACACTTCATTTAACATGTTAGAAACATCTTTAATGTGGGCAAGCTTTAGTCTTAACTTTTCACAAACTATCATTCACTAAAAGAGAAAGGAGTTTTTCAGCACGTGCATGCTTTATTTCTGTTCATTTGCTTAGTTGCACTAACAGAGTGTTACTGTTCACAGAAAGCACTAAACTGAGCGTTTTATGCTTAGAATCTCAAACATATGTTCATGATCATAAAAGTAGTAACTCACTGAAATCTGTTTTTCTACAATGCTAAAACACTTCATTTAAGATGTTAGAAACATCTTTAATGTGGGCAAGCTTTAGTCTTAACTTTGCACAAACTATCATTCTCAAACAGAGAAAGAATGTTTTCAGCACTTGCATGTTTTCTTTCTGTTCATTTGCTTAGTTGCACTAACAGAGTGTTACTGTTCACAGAAAGCGCTAAACTGAGCGTTTTATGCTTAGAAGCTCAAACATAAGTTCATGATCATAAAAGTAGTAACTCACTGAAATCTGTTTTTTATAAAATGCTAAAACACTTCATTTAAGATGTTAGAAACATCTTTAATGTGGGCAAGATTTAGTCTTAACTTTGCAAAAACTATCATTCTCTAACAGAGAGAGAAGGTTTTCAGCACTTGCATGCTTTATTTCTGTTCATTTGCTTAGTTGCACTAACAGAGTGTTACTGTTCACAGAAACGCTAAACTGAGCGTTTTATGCTTAGAAGCTCAAACATATGTTTCATGATCATAAAAGTAGTAACTCACTGAAATCTGTTTTTCTTCAATGCTAAAACACTTCATTTAAGATGTTAGAAACATCTTTAATGTGGGCAAGCTTTAGTCTTAACTTTGCACAAACTATCATTCTCTAACAGAGAGAGAAGTTTTTCAGCACTTGTGGCCTTTCTTTCTGTTCATTTGCATAGTTGCACTAACAGAGTGTTTCTGTACACAGAAAACGCTAAACTGAGCGTTTTATGCTTAGAAGCTCAAACATATGTTCATGATCATAAAAGTAGTAACTCACTGAAATCTGTTTTTTCTTTCAATGCTAAAACACTTCATTTAAGATGTTAGAAACATCTTTAATGTGGGCAAGCTTTAGTCTTAACTTTGCACAAACTATCATTCTCTAACAGAGAAAGAAGGTTTTCAGCACTTGCATGCTTTCTTTATGTTCATTTGCTTAGTTGCACTAACAGAGTGTTACTGTTCACAGAAAGCGCTAAACTGAGCGTTTTATGCTTAGAATTTCAAACTTAGGTTCATGATCATAAAAGTAGTAAGTCACTGAAATCTGTTTTTCTTCAATGCTAAAACACTTCATTTAAGATGTTAGAAACATTTTAATGTGGGCAAGCTTTAGTCTTAACTTTGCACAAACTTTCATTCTCTAACAGAGAAAGAAGGTTTTGTCAGCACTTGCATGCTTTCTTTCTGTTCATTTGCTTAGTTGCACTAACAGAGTGTTACTGTTCACAGAAAGCGCTAAACTTGAGCGTTTTAATGCTTAGAAGCTCAAACATATGTGCATGATCATAAAAGTAGTAACTCACTGAAATCTGTTTTTCTACAATGCTAAAACACTTCATTTAAGATGTTAGAAACATCTTTAATGTGAGCAACCATTTAGTCTTAACTTTGCACAAACTATCATTCTCTAACAGAGAAAGGTTTTTCAGCACTTGCATGCTTTCTTTCTGTTCATTTGCTTAGTTGCACTAACAGAGTGTTACTGTTCACAGAAAGGCGCTAAACTGAGCGTTTTAAGCTTAGAAGCTCAAACATAAGTTCATGACCATAAAAGTAGTAACTCACTGAAATCTCTTTTTCTTCGCGCTGCTAAAACACTTCATTTAAGATGTTAGAAACATCTTTAATGTGGGCAAGCTTTAGTCTTAACTTCGCACAAACTATCATTCTCTAACAGAGAAAGAAGGTTTTCAGCACTTGCTGGACTTTCTTTCTGTTCATTTGCTTAGTTTCACTAACAGAGTGTTACTGTTCACAGAAAGCGCTAAACTGAGCGTTTTATGCTTAGAAGCTCAAACATATGTTCAAGATCATAAAAGTAGTAACTCACTGAAATCTGTTTTTCTACAATGCTAAAACACTTCATTTAAGATGTTAGAAACATCTTTAATGTGGGCAAGCTTTAGTCTTAACTTTGCACAAACAATCATACTCTAACAGAGAAAGAATGTTTTCAGCACTTGCATGTTTTCTTTCTGTTCATTTGCTTAGTTGCACTAACAGAGTGTAACTGTTCACAGAAAGCGCTAAACTGAGCGTTTTATGCTTAGAAGCTCAAAATTAAGTGTTCATGATCATAAAAGTAGTAACTCACTGAAATCTGTTTTTTCTTCAATGCTAAAACACTTCATTTAAGATGTTAGAAACATCTTTAATGTGGGCAAGCTTTAATCTTAACTCTGCACAAACTATCATTCTCTAACAGAGAGAGAAGGTTTTTCAGCACTTGCATGCTTTCTGTTCATTTGCTTAGTTGCACTAACAGAGTGTTACTGTTCACAGAAAACGCTAAACTGAGCGTTTTATGCTTAGAAGCTCAAACATGAGTTCATCATAAAACTACTAACTCACTGAAATCTGTTTTTCTTCAATGCTAAAACACTTTATTTAAGATGTTAGAAACATCTTTAATGTGGGCAAGCTTTAGTCTTAACTTTGCACAAACTATCATTCTCTAACAGAGAGAAGAAGTTTTTCAGCACTTGCATGCTTTCTTTCTGTTCATTTGCTTAGTTGCACTAACAGAGTGTTTCTGTTCACAGAAATCGCTAAACTGAGCGTTTTATGCTTAGAAACTCAAACATAGGTTCATGATCATAAAAGTAGTAACTTACTGAAATCTGTTTTCTTCTTCATGCTAAAACACTTCATTTGAGATGTTAGAAACATCTTTAATGTGGGCAAGCTTTAGTCTTAACTTTGCACAAACTATCATTCTCTAACAGAGAAGAAGGTTTTCAGCACTTGCTTGCTTTCTTTCTGTTCATTTGCTTAGTTGCACTAACAGAGTGTTACTGTTCACAGAAAGCGCTAAACTGAGCGTTTTATGCTTAGAAGCTCAAACATATGTTCATGATCATAAAAGTAGTAACTCACTGAAATCTGTTTTTCTTCAATGCTAAAACACTTCATTTAAGATGTTAGAAACATCTTTAATGTGGGCAAGGTTAAGTCTTAACTTTGCACAAACTATCATTCTCTAACAGAGAAAGAAGGTTTTCAGCACTTGCATGCTTTCTTTCTGTTCATTTGCTTAGTTGCACTAACAGAGTGTTACTGTTCACAGAAAGCGCTAAACTGAGCGTTTCATGCTTAGAAGCTCAAACATATGTGCAAGATCATGAAAGTCGTAACTCACTGAAATCTGTTTTTCTACAATGCTAAAACACTTCATTTAAGATGTTAGAAACATCTTTAATGTGGGCAAGCTTGGTCTTAACTTTGCACAAACTATCATTCTCTAACAGAGAAAGAAGGTTTTCAGCACTTGCATGCTTTCTTTCTGTTCATTTGCTTAGTTGCACTAACAGAGTGTTACTGTTCACAGAAAGCGCTATGCTGAGCGTTTTATGCTTAGAAGCTCAAACATAAGTTCATGATCATAAAAGTAGTAACTCACTGAAATCTGTTTTTCTTCTTCAATGCTAAAACACTTCATTTAAGATGTTAGAAACATCTTTAATGTGGGCAAGCTTTAGTCTTAACTTTGCACAAACTATCATTCTCTAACAGAGAAAGAAGGTTTTCAGCACTTGCATGCTTTCTTTCTGTTCATTTGCTTAGTTGCACTAACAGAGTGTTACTGTTCACAGAAAGCGCTAAACTGAGCGTTTTATGCTTAGAAGCTCAAACATATGTTCATGATCATAAAAGTAGTAACTCACTGAAATCTGTTTACAACTTTCATTGCTAAAACACTTAATTTAAGATGTTAGAAACATCTTTAATGTGGGCAAGCTTTAGTCTTAACTTTGCACAAACTATCATTCTCTAACATATAAAGAAGGTTTTCAGCACTTGCATGCTTTCTTTCTGTTCATTTGCTTAGTTGCACTAACAGAGTGTTACTGTTCACAGAAAGCGCTAAACTGAGCGTTTTATGCTTAGAAGCTCAAACATATGTTCATGATCATAAAAGTAGTAACTCACTGAAATCTGTTTTTCTTCAATGCTAAAACACTTCATTTAAGATGTTAGAAACATCTTTAATGTGGGCAAGCTTTAGTCTTAACTTTGCACAAACTATCATTCTCTAACAGAGAAAGAAGGTTTTCAGCACTTGCATGCTTTCTTTATGTTCATTTGCTTAGTTGCCCTAACAGAGTGTTACTGTTCACAGAAAGCGCTAAACTGAGCGTTTTATGCTTAGAAGCTCACATAACTTTGCACAATCATAAAAGTAGTAACTCACTGAAATCTGTTTTTTCTTCAATGCTAAAAAACTTCATTTAACATGTTAGAAACATCTTTAATGTGGGCAAACTTTAGTCTTAACTTTGCACAAACTATCATTCTCTAACAGAGAAATTAGGTTTTCAGCACTTGCATGCTTTCTATCTGTTCATTTGCTTAGTTGCACTAACAGAGTGTTACTGTTCACAGAAAGCGCTAAACTGAGCGTTTTATGCTTACAAGCTCAAACATATGTGCACGATCATAAAAGTAGTAACTCACTGAAATCTGTTTTTTTTTTCAATGCTAAAACACTTAATTTAAGATGTTAGAAACATCTTTAATGTGGGAAAGCTTTAGTCTTAACTTTGCACAAACTATCATTCTCTAACAGAGAAAGAAGGTTTTCAGCACTTGCATGCTTTCTTTCTGTTCATTTGCTTAGTTGCACTAACAGAGTGTTACTGTTCACAGAAAGCGCTAAACTCAGCGTTTTATCCTTAGAAGCTCAAACATAAGTTCATGATCATAAAAGTAGTAACTCACTGAAATCTGTTTTTCTCTCAATGCTAAAAAACTTCATTTAAGATGTTAGAAACATCTTTAATGTGGGCAAGATTTAGTCTTAACTTTGCACAAACTATCATTCTCTAACAGAGAAAGAAGGTTTTCAGCAACTGTGACCTGTGCTTTTTTTCTGTTCATTTGCTTAGTTGCACTAACAAAGTGTTTACTGTTCACAGAAAGCGCTAAACTGAGCGTTTTATGCTTAGAAGCTCAAACATATGTTCATGATCATAAAAGTAGTAACTCACTGAAATCTGTTTTTTTTTCAATGCTAAAACACTTCATTTAAGATGTTAGAAACATCTTTAATGTGGGCAAGCTTTAGTCTTAACTTTGCACAAACTATCATTCTCTAACAGAGAAATAAGATTTTCAGCACTTGCATGCTTTCTTTCTGTTCATTTGCTTAGTTGCACTAACAGAGTGTTACTGTTCACAGAAAGCGCTAACCTAACTTTGCACAAACTATCATTCTCTAACAGAGAAATAAGTCATAAAAGTAGTAACTCACTGAAATCTGTTTTTCTTCAATGCTAAAACACTTAATTTAAGATGTTAGAAACATGTTTAATGTGGGCAAGCTTTAGTCTTAACTTTGCACAAACTATCATTCTCTAACAGAGAAAGAAGGTTTTCAGCACCTGCATGCTTTCTTTCTGTTCATTTGCTTAGTTACACTAACAGAGTGTTACTGTTCACAGAAAGCGCTAAACTGAGCGTTTTATGCTTAGAAGCTCAAACATAAGTTCATGATCATAAAAGTAGTAACTCACTGAAATCTGTTTTTTTTCACAATGCTAAAACACTTCATTTAAGATGTTAGAAACATCTTTAATGTGGGCAAGCTTTAGTCTTAACTTTGCACAAACTATCATTCTCTAACAGAGAAAGAAGGTTTTCAGCACTTGCATGCTTTATTTTTGTTCATTTGCTTAGTTGCACTAACAGAGTGTTACTCTACACACAGAAGCGCTAAACTGAGCGTTTTATGCTTACAAGCTCAAACATATGTTCATGATCATAAAAGTACTAACTCACTGAAATATGTTTTTCTTTACTGCTAAAACACTTAATTTAAGATGTTAGAAACATCTTTAATGTGGGCAAGCTTTAGTCTTAACTTTGCACAAACTATCATTCTCTAACAGAGAAAGAAGGTTTTCAGCACTTGCATAATTTCTTTATGTTCATTTGCTTAGTTGCCCTAACAGAGTGTTACTGTTCACAGAAAGCGCTAAACTGAGCGTTTTTATGCTTAGAAGCTCAAACATAAGTTCATGATCATAAAAAGTACTACTCACTGAAATCTTTTTTTCTTCAATGCTAAAACACTTCATTTAAGATGTTAGAAACATCTTTAATGTGGGCAAGCTTTAGTCTTAACTTTGCACAAACTATCATTCTCTAACAGAGAAAGGAGGTTTTCAGCACTTGCATGCTTTCTTTCTGTTCATTTGCTAGTTGCACTAACAGAGTGTTACTGTTCACAGAAAGCGCTAAACTGAGCGTTTTATGCTTAGAAGCTCAAACATATGTGCAAGATCATAAAAGTAGTAACTCGCTGAAATCTGTTTTTCTACAATGCTAAAACAACTTCAAGATGTTAGAAACATCTTTAATGTGGGCAAGCTTTAGTCTTAACTTTGCACAAACTATCATTCTCTAACAGAGAAAGAAGGTTTTCAGCACTTGCATGCTTTCTTTCTGTTCATTTGCTTAGTTGCACTAACAGAGTGTTACTGTTCACAGAAACACTATGCTGAGCTTTTTATGCTTAGAAGCTCAAACATAAGTTCATGATCATAAAAGTACTAACTCACTGAAATCTGTTTTTCTTCAATGCTAAAACACTTCATTTAAGATGTTAGAAACATCTTTAACGTGGGCAAGCTTTAGTCTTAACTTTGCACAAACTATCATTCTCTAACAGAGAGAGAAGGTTTTCTTTCACTTGCCATGCTTTCTTTCTGTT
The DNA here is from genome assembly GCF_018340385.1 of Cyprinus carpio. Classification (NCBI taxonomy): domain Eukaryota; kingdom Metazoa; phylum Chordata; class Actinopteri; order Cypriniformes; family Cyprinidae; genus Cyprinus; species Cyprinus carpio. The sequence goes on along the minus strand of NW_024873410.1, from coordinate 32,645 downwards.
CATTTGCTTAGTTGCACTAACAGAGTGTTTCTGTTCACAGAAAGCGCTAAACTGAGCGTTTTATGCTTAGAAGCTCAAACTAGGTTCAAGATCATAAAAAGTTCTAACTCACTGAAATCTGTTTTTCTCTACATGCTAAAACACTTCATTTAAAGATGTTAGAAACATCTTTAATGTGGGCAAGCTTTAGTCTTAACTTTGCACAAACTATCATTCTCTAACAGAGAAAGAAGGCTTTTCAGCACTTGCAAGCTTTCTTTTTGTTCATTTGCTTAGTTGCACTAACAGACTGTCACTGTTCACAGAAAGCGCTAAACTGAGCGTTTTATTCTTAGAAGATCAAACATAAGTTCATGATCATAAAAGTAGTAACTCACTGAAATCTGTTTTTCTTCAATGCTAAAACAACTTCATTTAAAGATGTTAGAAACATCTTTAATGTGGGCAAGCTTTAGTCTTAACTTTGCACAAACTATCATTCTCTCTCTACAGAGAAAGAAGGTTTTCAGCACTTGCTTGCTTTCTTTTTGTTCATTTGTATAGTTGCACTAACAGAGTGTTATTGTTCACAGAAAGCGCTAAACTGAGCGTTTTATTCTTAGAAGCTCAGTCATAAGTTCATGATCATAAAAGTAGTAACTCACTGAAATCTGTTTTTCTTCAATGCTAAAACACTTAATTTAAGATGTTAGAAACATCTTTAATGTGGGCAAGCTTTAGTCTTAACTTTGCACAAACTATCATTCTCTAACAGAGAAAGAAGGTTTTCAGCACTTTAATGCTTTCTTTCTCTTCCTTTGCTTAGTTGCACTAACAGAGTGTTACTCTTCACAGAAGCGCTAAACTGAGCGTTTCATGCTTACAAGCTCAAACATATGTTCAAGATCATGAAAGTCGTAACTCAATGAAATCTGTTTTTCTACAATGCTAAAACATTTCATTTAAGATGTTAGAAACATCTTTAACGTGGGCAAGCCTTAGTCTTAACTTTGCACAAACTATCATTCTCTAACAGAGAATGAAGGTTTTGCATGCTTTCATTCTTTCCATCTGCTCATTTGCACAAACACACTAACACAGTTCAAATAAACACGCAAAGCGCTAAACTGAGCGTTTTATGCTTAGAAGCTCAAACATGAGTTCATGATCATAAAAGTAGTAACTCACTTAAATCTTTTTTTTCTTTACTGCTAAAACACTTCATTTAAGATGTTAGAAACATCTTTAATGTGAGCAAGCTTAAGTCTTAACTTTGCACAAACTATCATTCTCTAACAGAGAAAGAAGGTTTTCAGCACTTGCATGCTTTCTTTCTTTCTGTTCATTTGCTTAGTTGCACTAACAGAGAGATTACTGTTCACAGAAAGCGCTAAACTGAGCGTTTTATGCTTAGAAGCTCAAACATATGTTCAAGATCATAAAAGTAGTAACTCGCTGAAATCTGTTTTTTTTACATGCTAAAACACTTTATTTTAAGATGTTTGAAACATCTTTAATGTGGGCAAGCTTTAGTCTTAACTTTGCACAAACTATCATTCTCTAACAGAGAAAGAAGGTTTTCAGCACTAGCATGCTTTCTTTATGTTCATTTGCTTAGTTGCACTAACAGAGTGTTACTGTTCACAGAAACCGCTAAACTGAGCGTTTTATGCTTAGAAGCTCAAACATGAGTTCATGATCATAAAAGTAGTAACTCACTGAAATCTGGTTTTCCTTCAATGCTAAAACACTTCATTTAAGATGTTAGAAACATCTTTAATGTGGGCAAGCTTTAGTCTTAACTTTGCACAAACTATCATTCTCTAACAGAGAAAGAAGGTTTTCAGCACTTGCATGCTTTCTTTCTGTTCATTTGCTTAGTTGCACTAACAGAGTGTTACTGTTCACAGAAAGCGCTAAACTGAGCGTTTTATGCTTAGAAGCTCAAACATATGTTCATGATCATAAAAGTAGTAACTCACTGAAATCTGTTCTTTTTTCAATGCTAAAACACTTCATTTAAGATGTTAGAAACATCTTTAATGTGGGCAAGCTTTAGTCTTAACTTTGCACAAACTATCATTCTCTAACAGAGAAATAAGGTTTTCAGCACTTGCATGCTTTCTTTATGTTCATTTGCTTAGTTGCACTAACAGAGTGTTACTGTTCACAGAAAGCGCTAAACTGAGCGTTTTATGCTTAGAAGCTGAAACATAGTTTCATGATCATAAAAGTAGTAACTCACTGAAATCTGTTTTTCTTCAATGCTAAAACACTTAATTTAAGATGTTAGAAACATGTTTAATGTGGGCAAGCTTTAGTCTTAACTTTGCACAAACTATCATTCTCCTAACAGAGAAAAAAGGTTTTCAGCACTTGCATGCTTTCTTTATGTTCATTTGCTTAGTTGCACTAACAGAGTGTTACTGTTCACAGAAAGCGCTAAACTGAGCGTTTTAAGCTTAGAAGCTCAAACATATGTTCATGATCATAAAAGTAGTAACTCACTGAAATCTGTTTTTCTTCAATGCTAAAACACTTCATTTAAGATGTTAGAAACATCTTTAACGTGGGAAAGCTTTAGTCTTAACTTTGCACAAACTATCATTCTCTAACAGAGAAAGAAGGTTTTCAGCACTTGCTTGCTTTCTTTCTGTTCATTTGCTTAGTTGCACTAACAGAGTGTTACTGTTCACAGAAAGCGCTAAAACTAAGCGTTTTATGCTTAGAAGCTCAAACTTATGTTCATAATCATAAAAGTAGTAACTCAATGAAATCTGATTTTCTACAATGCTAAAACATTTCATTTAAGATGTTAGAAACATCTTTAACGTGGGCAAACTTTAGTCTTAACTTTGCACAAACTATCATTCTCTAACAGAGAAAGAGGTTTTCAGCACTTGCATGCTTTCTCCATGTTCATTTGCTTAGTTGCACTAACAGAGTGTTACTGTTCCCAGAATCGCTAAACTGAGCGTTTTATCCTTAGAAGCTCAAACATAAGTTCATGATCATAAAAGTACTAACTCACTGAAATCTGTTTTTCCTTCAATGCTAAAACACTTCATTTAAGATGTTAGAAACATCTTTAATGTGGGCAAGCTTTAGTCTTAACTTTGCACAATCTATCATTCTCTAACAGAGAAAGAAGGTTTTTCAGCACTTGCATGCTTTCTTTCTGTTCATTTGCTTAGTTGCACTAACAGAGTGTTACTGTTCACAGAAAGCGCTAAACTTAGCGTTTTATGCTTAGAAGCTCAAACATATAGTTCATGATCATAAAAGTAGTAACTCACTGAAATCTGTTTTTTCTTTACAATGCTAAAACACTTTCATTTAAGATGTTAGAGAAAGTACTTTAATGTGGGCAAGCTTTAGTCTTAACTTTGCACAAACTATCATTCTCTAACAGAGAAAGAAGGTATTTCAGCACTTGCATGCTTTCTTTCTGTTCATTTGCTTAGTTGCACTAACAGAGTGTTACTGTTCACAGAAACACTATGCTGAGCGTTTTATGCTTAGAAGCTCAAACATAAGTTCATGATCATAAAAGTAGTAACTCACTGAAATCTGTTTTTCTTCAATGCTAAAACACTTCATTTAAGATGTTAGAAACATCTTTAATGTGGGCAAGCTTTAGTCTTAACTTTGCACAATAAATCATTCTCTAACAGAGAAAGAAGGTTTTTTTCAGCACTTGCATGCTTTCTTTCTGTTCATTTGCTTAGTTGCACTAACAGAGTGTTACTGTTCACAAAAAGCGCTAAAACTGAGCGTTTTATGCTTAGAAGCTCAATCATATGTTTCATGATCATAAAAGTAGTAACTCACTGAAATCTGTTTTTCTTTAATGCTAAAACACTTCATTTAAAGATGTTAGAAACATCTTTAATGTGGGCAAGCTTTAGTCTTAACTTTGCACAAACTATCATTCTCTAACAGATAGAGAAGGTTTTTCAGCACTTCCATGCTTTCTTTCTGTTCATTTGCTTAGTTGCACTAACAGAGTGTTACTGTTCACAGAAAGCGCTAAACTGATGCGTTTCATGCTTAGAAGCACAAACATATGTTCATGATCATAAAAGTAGTAAGTCACTGAAATCTGTTTTTCTTCAATGCTAAAACACTTCATTTAAGATGTTAGAAACATTTTAATGTGGGCAAGCTTTAGTCTTAACTTTGCACAAACTATCATTCTCTAACAGAGAAAGAAGGTTTTCAGCACTTGCTTGCTTTCTTTCTGTTGATTTGTATAGTAGCACAAACAGAGTGTTACTGTTCACAAAAAGCGCTAAACTGAGCGTTTTATGCTTAGAAGCTCAAACATGTTCATGATCATAAAAGTACCTAACTCACTGAAATATGTTTTTCTTCAATGCTAAAACACTTCATTTAAGATATTAGAAACATCTTTAATGTGGGCAAGCTTTAGTCTTAACTTTGCACAAACTATCATTCTCTAACAGAGAAAGAAGGTTTTCAGCACTTGCATGCTTTTCCTTCTGTTCATTTGCTTAGTTGCACTAACAGAGTGTTACTGTTCACAGAAAGCGCTAAACTGAGCGTTTTATGTTTAGAAGCTCAAACATATGTGCAAGATCATGAAAGTAGTAACTCACTGAAATCTGATTTTCTACAATGCTAAAACATTTCATTTAAGATGTTAGAAACATCTTTAACGTGGGAAAGCTTTAGTCTTAACTTTGCACAAACTATCATTCTCTAACAGAGAAATTAGGTTTTCAGCACTTGCATGCTTTCTATCTGTTCATTTGCTTAGTTGCACTAACAGAGTGTTACTGTTCACAGAAACGCTATGCTGAGCGTTCTATGCTTAGAAGCTCAAACATAAGTTCATGATCATAAAAGTACTAACTCACTGAAATATGTTTTTCTTTACTGCTAAAACACTTCATTTAATATGTTAGAAACATCTTTAATGTGGGCAAGCTTTAGTCTTAACGTTGCACAAACTATCATTCTCTAACAGAGAGAGAAGTTCTTCAGCACTTTTGGCCTTTCTTTCTGTTCATTTACTTAGTTGCACTAACAGAGTGTTTCTGTACACAGAAGCGATAAACTAAGCGACTTATGCTTAGAAGTTCAAACTTAGTTTCATGATCATAAAACTTGTAACTCACTGAAATCTGTTTTTTGCATTTGCTCAAACATTTCATTTAAAGATGTTAGAAACATCTTTAACATGGGCAAGCCATAGTCTTAACTTTGCACAAACTATCATTCTCTAACAGAGAAAGTAGGTTTGCAGCACTTGCATGCTTTATTGCAGTTTATTTGCTCAGTTGCACTAACATAGTATTACTGTACACAGAAAGCGCTAAACTGAGCGTTTTATGCTTAGAAGCTCAAACATAAGTTCATGATCATAAAAGTAGTAACTCACTGAAATCTGTTTTTTCTTCAATGCTAAAACACTTCATTTAAGATGTTAGAAACATCTTTAATGTGGGCAAGCTTTAGTCTTAACTTTGCACAAACTATCATTCTCTAACAGAGAAAGAAGGTTTTCAGCACTTGCTTGCTTTCTTTATGTTCATTTGCTTAGTTGCACTAACAGAGTGTTACTGTTCACAGAAAGCGCTAAACTGAGCGTTTTATGCTTAGAAGCTAAAACATAAGTTCATGATCATAAAAGTAGTAACTCACTGAAATCTGTTTTTCTTCAATGCTAAAACACTTAATTTAAGATGTTAGAAACATGTTTAATGTGGGCAAGCTTTAGTCTTAACTTTGCACAAACTATCATTCTCGAACAGAGAAAGAAGGTTTTCAGCACTTGCATGCTTTCTTTCTGTTCATTTGATTAGTTGCACTAACAGAGTGTTACTGTTCACAGAAAGCGCTAAACTGAGCGTTTTATGCTTAGAAGCTCAAACATATGTTCATGGTCATAAAAATAGTAACTCACTGAAATCTGTTTTTCTTTCAATGCTAAAACACTTCATTTAAGATGTTAGAAACATCTTTAATGTGGGCAAGCTTTAGTCTTAACTTTGCACAAACTATCATTCTCTAACAGAGAAAGAAGGTTTTCAGCACTTGCATGCTTTCTTTCTGTTCATTTGCTTAGTTGCACTAACAGAGTGTTACTGTTCACAGAAAGCGCTAAACTGAGCGTTTTATGCTTAGAAGCTCAAACATATGTTCATGATCATAAAACTTGTAACTCACTGAAATCTGTTTTTCTACAATGCTAAAACACTTCATTTAAGATGTTAGAAACATCTTTAACATGGGCAAGCTTTAGTCTTAACTTTGCACAAACTATCATTCTCGAACAGAGAAAGAAGGTTTTCAGCACTTGCATGCTTTCTTTCTGTTCATTTGATTAGTTGCACTAACAGAGTGTTACTGTTCACAGAAAGCGCTAAACTGAGCGTTTTATGCTTAGAAGCTCAAACATAAGTTCATGATCATAAAAGTAGTAACTCACTGAAATATATTTTTCTTTACTGCTAAAACACTTCATTTAAGATGTTAGAAACATCTTTAATGTGGGCAAGCTTTAGTCTTAACGTTGCACAAACTATAATTCTCTAACAGAGAGAGAAAGTAGGTTTTCAGCAATTGCATGCTTTCTTTCTGTTCATTTGCTTAGTTGCACTAACAGAGAGTTTTACTGTTCACAGAAAGCGCTAAAACTGAGCGTTTTATGCTTAGAAGCTCAAACATATGTTCATGATCATAAAAGTAGTAACTCACTGAAATCTGTTTTTTTGCATGCTAAAACACTTCATTTAAGATGTTAGAAACATCTTTAGAGTGGGCAAGCTTTAGTCTTAACTTTGCACAAACTATCATTCTCTAACAGAGAAAGAAGGTTTTCAGCACTTGCATGCTTTCTTTCTGTTAATTTGCTTAGTTGCACTAAACGAGTGTTACTGTTCACAGAAAGCGCTAAACTGAGCGTTTTATGCCTAGAAGCTCAAACATAAGTTCATGATCATAAAAGTTCTAACTCATTGAAATCTGTTTTTCTTCAACGCTAAAACTCTTCATTTAAGATATTAGAAACATCTTTAATGTGGGCAAGCTTTAGTCTTAACTTTGCACAAACTATCATTCTCTAACAAGAGAAAGAAGGTTTTCAGCACTTGCATGCTTTCTTTCTGTTCATTTGCTTAGTTGCACTATCAGAGTGTTACTGTTCAAAGAAAAAGCGCTAAACTGAGCGTTTTATTCTTAGAAGCTCAAACATAAGTTCATGATCATAAAAGTAGTAACTCACTGTAATCTGTTTTCTTCTTCAATGCTAAAACACTTAATTTAAGATGTTAGAAACATGTTTAATGTGGGCAAGCTTTAGTCTTAACTTTGCACAAACTATCATTCTCTAACCAGAGAAAGAAGGTTTTCAGCACTTGCATGCTTTCTTTCTGTTCATTTGCTTAGTTGCACTAACAGAGTGTTTCTGTTCACAGAAAGCGCTAAACTGAGCGTTTTATGCTTAGAAGCTCAACCATAAGTTCATGATCATAAAACTAGTAACTCACTGAAATCTGTTTTTCTTCAATGCTAAAACACTTAATTTAAGATGTTAGAAACATCTTTAATGTGGGCAAGCTTTAGTCTTAACTTTGCACAAACTATCATTCTCTAACAGAGAAAGAATGTTTTCAGCACTTGCTTGCTTTCTTTCTGTTGATTTGTATAGTTGCACAAACAGAGTGTTACTGTTCACAAAAAGCGCTAAACTGAGCGTTTTATGCTTAGAAGCTCAATCATAAGTTCATGATCATAAAAGTAGTAACTCACTGAAATCTGTTTTTCTACAATGCTAAAACACTTCATTTAAGATGTTAGAAACATCTTTAATGTGGGCAAGCTTTAGTCTTAACTTTGCACAAACTATCATTCTCTAACAGAGAAAGGAGGTTTTCAGCACTTGCATGCTTTCTCTCTGTTCATTTGCTTAGTTGCACTAACAGAGTGTTACTATTCACAGAAAGCGCTAAACTGAGCGTTTTATTCTTAGAAGCTCAAACTTATTTTCATGATCATAAAATTAGTAACTCACTGAAATCTGTTTTTCAACAATGCTAAAACACTTCATTTAAGATGTTAGAAACATCTTTAATGTGGGCAAGCTTTAGTCTTAACGTTGCACAAACTATCATTCTCTAACAGAGAAAGAAGGTTTTCAGCACTTGCATGCTTTCTTTCTGTGTTCATTTGCTTAGTTGCACTAACAGAGTGTTACTGTTCACAGAAAAGCGCTAAACTGAGCGTTTTATGCTTAGAAGCTCAAACATAAGTTCATGATCATAAAAGTAGTAACTCACTGAAATCTGTTTTTCTTCAATGCTAAAACACTTAATTTAAGATGTTAGAAACATCTTTAATGTGGGCAAGCTTTAGTCTTAACTTTGCACAAACTATCATTCTCTAACAGAGAAAGAAGGTTTTCAGCACTTGCTTGCTTTCTATCTGTTCATTTGCTTAGTTGCACTAACAGAGTGTTACTGTTCAACAGAAGCGCTAAACTGAGCGTTTTATGCTTAGAAGCTCAAACATATGTTCATGATCATAAAAGTAGTAACTCACTGAAATCTGTTTTTTGCTTCAATGCTAAAACACTTCATTTAAGATGTTAGAAACATCTTTAATGTGGGCAAACTTTAGTCTTAACTTTGCACAAACTATCATTCTCTAACAGAGAAAGAAGGTTTTCAGCACTTGCATGCTTTCTTTCTGTTCATTTGCTTAGTTGCACTAACAGAGTGTTACTTTTCACAGAAAGCGCTAAACTGAGCGTTTTATGCTTAGAAGCTCAAACATAAGTTCAATGATCATAAAACTAGTAACTCACTGAAATCTGTTTTTCTGCAATGCTAAAACATTTCATTTAAGATGTTAGAAACATCTTTAATGTGGGCAAGCTTTAGTCTTAACTTTGCACAAACTATCATTCTCTAACAGAGAAAGAAGGTTTTCAGCACTTGCTTGCTTTCTTTCTGTTCATTTGTACAGTTGCACTAACAGAGTGTTATTGTTCACAGAAAGCGCTAAACTGAGCGTTTTATTCTTAGAAGCTCAATCATAAGTTCATGATCATAAAAGTAGTAACTCACTGATATCTGTTTTTCTTCAATGCTAAAACACTTCATTTAAGATGTTAGAAACATCTTTAATGTGGGCAAGCTTTAGTCTTAACTTTCCACAAACTATCATTCTCTAACAGAGAAAGAAGGTTTTCAGCACTTGCTTGCTTTCTTTCTGTTGATTTGTATAGTTGCACAAACAGAGTGTTACTGTTCACAAAAAGCGCTAAACTGAGCGTTTTATGCTTAGAAGCTCAAACATGTTCATGATCATAAAAGTAGTAACTCACTGAAATCTGTTTTTCTACAATGCTAAAACATTTCATTTAATATGTTAGAAACATCTTTAACGTGGGCAAACTTTAGTCTTAAGTTTGCACAAACTATCATTCTCTAAGAGAGAAAGAAGATTTTCAGCACTTGCATGCTTTCTTTCTGTTCATTTGCTTAGTTGCACTAACAGAGTGTTACTGTTCACAGAAAAGCGCTATACTGAGCGTTTATTGCTTAGAACCTCAAACATAAGTTCATGATCATAAAAGTAGTAACTCACTGAAATCTGTTTTTCTTCAATGCTAAAACACTTAATTTAAGATATTAGAAAGATCTTTAATGTGGGCAAGCTTTAGTCTTAACTTTGCACAAACTATCATTCACTAACAGAGAAAGAAGGTTTTCAGCACTTGCATGCTTTCTTACTGTTCATTTGATTAGTTGCACTAACAGAGTGTTACTGTTCACAGAAAGCGCTAAACTGAGCGTTTTATGCCTAGAAGCTCAAACATAAGTTCATGATCATAAAAGTAGTAACTCACTGAAATCTGTTGTTCTTCATTGCTATAAACACTTCATTTAAGATGTTAGAAACATCTTTAATGTGGGCAAGCTTTAGTCTTAACTTTGAACAAACTATCATTCTCTAACAGACAAAAAAGGATTTCAGCACTTGTGTGCCTTTCTTTCTGTTCATTTGCTTAGTTGCACTAACAGAGTGTTTCTGTTCAAAGAAAGCGCTAAACTGAGCGTTTTATGCTTAGAAGCTCAATCATAAGTTCATGATCATAAAAGTAGTAACTCACTGAAATCTGTTTTTCTACAATGCTAAAACATTTAATTTGAGATGTTAGAAACATCTTTAACGTGGGCAAGCTTTAGTCTTAACTTTGCACAAACTATCATTCTCTAACAGAGAAAGGAGGTTTTCAGCATTTGCATGGCTTTCTTTCTGTTCATTTGCTTAGTTGCACTAACAGAGTGTTTCTGTTCACACAAGAAGCGCTAAACTGAGCGTTTTATGCTTAGAAGCTCAAACATAAGTTCATGATCATAAAAGTACTAACTCACTGAAATCTGTTTTTCTTCCAATGCTAAAACACTTCATTTAAGATGTTAGAAACAGCTTTAATGTGGGCAAGCTTTAGTCTTAACTTTGCACAAACTATCATTCTCTAAAAGAGAAAGAAGGTTTTCAGCACTTGCATGCTTTCTTTATGTTCATTTGCTTAGTTGCACTACCAGAGTGTTTCTGTTCTCAGCAGCGCTAAACTGAGCGTTTTATGCTTAGAAGCCTCAAACATGAGTTCATGATCATAAAACTAGTAACTCACTGAAATCTGTCTTCTGCATTGCTAAAACATTTCATTTAAGATATAAGAAACATCTTTAATGTGGGCAAGCTTTAGTCTTAACTTTGCACAAACTATCATTCTCTAACAGAGAAAGAAGGTTATCAGCGCTTGTGGGCTTTCTTTCTGTTCATTTACTTAGTTGCACTAACAGAGTGTTACTGTTCACAGAAGCGCTAAACTGAGCGTTTCATGTCTAGAAGCTCAAACATAAGTTCATGATCATAAAACTCGTACCTCACTGAAATCTGTTTTTCTGCATTGCTAAAACATTTCATTTAAGATGTTAGAAACATTTTTAATGTGGGCAAGCTTTAGTATTTACATTGTACAAACTATCATTCTCTAACAGAGAAAGAAGGATATCAGCACTATTGGGCGTTCTATCTGTTCATTTGCTTAGTTGCACTAACAGAGTGTTACTGTTCACAGAAGCACTAAACTGAGCGTTTTATGCTTAGAAGCTCAAACATAAGTTCATGATCATAAAACTAGTAACTCACCTGAAATCTGTTTTCTGCATTGCTAAAACACATTTCATTTAAGATGTTAGAAACATCTTTAATGTGGGCAAGCTTTAGTCTTAACTTTGTACAAACTATCATTCTCTAACATAGAAAGAAGGTTTTCAGCACTTGCATGCTTTCTTTCTGTTCATTTGCTTAGTTGCACTAACAGATTGTTTCTGTACACAGAATCGCTAAACAGAGCGTTTTATGCTTAGAAGCTCAAACATAAGTTCATGATCATAAATCTAGTAACTCACTGAAATCTGTTTTTCTTCATTGATAAAACACTTCATTTAAGATGTTAGAAACATCTTTAATGTGGGCAAGCTTTAGTCTTAACTTTGTACAAACTATCATTCTCTAACAGAGAAAGAAGTTTTTCAGCACTTTTGGCCTTTCTTTCTGTTCATTTGCTTAGTTGCTCTAACAGAGTGTTTCTGTTCACAGAAGCGCTAAAATGAGCGATTTATGCTTAGAAGCTCAAACATAAGTTCATGATCATAAAACTAGTAACTCACTGAAATCTGTCTTCTGCATTGCTAAAACATTTCATTTAAGATGTTAGAAACACCTTTAATGAGGGCAAGCTTTAGTCTTAACTTTGTACAAACTATCATTCTCTAACAGAGAAAGAATGTTTTCAGCACTTGAGGGCTTTCTTTCTGTTCATTTGCTTAGTTGCACTAACAGAGTGTTTCTGTTCACAGAAGCGCTAAATTGAGCATTTTATGCTTAGATGCTCAAACATAAGTTCATGATCAGAAAACTAGTAACTCACTGAAATCTGTTTTTCTGCATTGCAAAAACATTTCATTTAAGATGTTAGAAACACCTTTAATGTGGGCAAGCTTTAGTCTTAACTTTGTACAAACTATCATTCTCTAACAGAGAAAGAAGTTTTTCAGCACTTTTGGCCTTTCATTCTGTTCATTTGAATAGTTGCACTAACAGAATGTTTCTGTTCACAGAAGCGCTAAACTGAGCGTTTTAATGCTTAGAAGCTCAAACATAAGTTCATGATCATAAAACTAGTAACTCACTGAAATCTGTTTTCTGCATTGCAAAAACATTTTCATTTAAGATGTTAGAAACACCTTTAATGTGGGCAAGCTTTAGTCTTAACTTTGTACAAACTATCATTCTCTAACAGAGAAAGAAGGCATTCAGCACTTTTGGGCTTTCTTTCTGTTCATTTGCTTAGTTGCACTAACAGAGTGTTTCTGTTCACAGAAGCGCTAAACTGAGCGTTTTATGCCTAGAAGCTCAAACATAAGTTCATGATCATAAAACTAATAACTCACTGAAATCTGTTTTCTGCATTGCTAAAACATTCCATTTAAGATGTTAGAAACACCTTTAATATGGGCAAGCTTTATTCTTAACTTTGTAAAAACTATCATTCTCTAACAGAGAAAGAAGGTTTTCAGCACTTTTGGGCTTTCTTTCTGTTCATTTGCTTAGTTGCACTAACAGAGTGTTACTGTTCACAGGAGCGCTAAACTGAGCATTTTAAGCTTAGAAGCTCAAACATAAGTTCATGATCATAAAAACTAGTAACTCACTGAAATCTGTTTTCTGCATTGCAAAAACATTTCATTCAAGATGTTAGAAACCTTTAATGTGGGCAAGCTTTATTCTTAACTTTGTACAAACTATCATTCTCTAACAGAGAAATAACAGATTTCAGCACTTTTGGGCTTTCTTTCTGTTCATTTGCTTAGTTGCACTAACAGAGTGTTTCTGTTCACAGAAGCGCTAAACTGAGCATTTTATGCCTAGAAGTTCAAACATAAGTTCATGATCAAAAAACTAGTAATTCACTGAAATCTGTTTTCTGCATTGCAAAAACCATTTCATTTAAGATGTTAGAAACACCTTTAATGTGGGCAAGCTTTAGTCTTAACTTTGTACAAACTATCATACTCTAACAGAGAAAGAAGGTTTTCAGCACTTTTGGGCTTTCTTTCTGTTCATTTGCTTAGTTGCACTAACAGAGTGTTTTTGTTCACAGAAGCGCTAAACTGAGCGTTTTATGCTTAGAAGCTCAAACATAAGTTCATGATCATAAAACGAGTAACTCACTGAAATCTGTTTTCTGCATTGCAAAAACATTTCATTTAAGATGTTAGAAACACCTTTAATGTGGGCAAGCTTTAGTCTTAACTTTGTACAAACTATCATTCTCTAACAGAGAAAGAATGTTTTCAGCACTTTAGGGCTTTCTTTCTGTTCATTTGCTTAGTTGCACTAACAGGATGTTTCTCTTCACAGAAGCGCTAAACTGAGCATTTTATGCTTAGAAGTTCAAACATATGGTCATGATCAGAAAACTAGTAACTCACTGAAATCTGTTTTCTGCATTGCTAAAACATTTCATTTAATATGTTAGAAACAACTTTAATGTGGGCAAGCTTTAGTCTTAACTTTGTACAAACTATCATTCTCTAACAGAGAAAGAAGGTTTTTCAGCACTTTTGGGCTTTCTTTCTGTTCATTTGCTTAGTTGCACTAACAGAGTGTTTCTGTTCACAGAAGCGCTAAACTGAGCGTTTTATGCTTAGAAGCTCAAACATAAGTTCATGATCAGAAAACTAGTAACTCACTGAAAAATATATTCCACATTTCAAAAACATTTCATTTAAGATGTTAGAAACACCTTTAATGTGGGCAAGCTTTAGTCTTAACTTTGTACAAACTATCATTCTCTAACAGAGAAAGAAGGTTTTCAGCACTTTTGGGCTTTCTATACTGAGCGTATTATCCTAATAACACCAACAGAGTGTTTCTGTTCTCAGCAGCGCTAAACTGAGCGTTTTATGCTTAGAAGCTCAAACATAAGTTCATGATCAGAAAACTAGTAACTCACTGAAATCTGTTTTCTGCATTGCGAAAATATTCCATTTCATATGTCAAAAACACCTTTAATGTCGGCAAGCTTTTGTCTTAACTTTGTACAAACTATCATTCTCTAACAGAGAAAGAAGGTTTTCAGCACTTTTGGGCTTTCTTTCTGTTCATTTGCTTAGTTGCACTAACAGAGTGTTTCTGTTCACAGAAGCGCTAAACTGAGCATTTTGTGCTTAGATGCTCAATCATAAGTTCATGATCATAAAACTAGTAACTCACTGAAATCTGTTTTCTGCATTGCAAAAACATTTCATTTAAGATGTTAGAAACACCTTTAATGTGGGCAAGCTTTAGTCTTAACTTTGTAAAATCTGTGATTCTCTAACAGAGAAAGAAGGTTTTCAGCCCTTGGAGGCTTTCTGTCTGTTCATTTGCTTAGTTGCACTAACAGGATGTTTCTCTTCACAGAAGCGCTAAACTGAGCATTTTATGCTTAGAAGCTCAAACATAAGTTCATGATCATAAAACTAGTAACTCACTGAAATCTGTTTTCTGCATTGCGAAAACATTCCATTTCATATGTTAGACACACCTTTAATGTGGGCAAGCTTTATTCTTAACTTTGTACAAACTATCATTCTCTAACAGAGAAAGAAGGTTTTCAGCACTTTTGGGCTTTCTTTCTGTTCATTTGCTTAGTTGCACTAACAGACTGTTTCTATTCAAAGAAGCGCTTAACTGAGCGTTTTATGCTTAGAATCTCAAATATAAATTCATGATCATAAAACTAGTAACTCACTGAAATCTCTTTTCTGCATTGCTAAAACAATTCATTTAAGATGTGAGAAACACCTTTAATGTGGGCAAGCTTTAGTCTTAACTTTGTACAAACTATCGTTCTCTAACAGAGAAATTTGTTGCACCAGCACTTTTGGGCTTTCTTTCTGTTCATTTGCTTAGTTGCACTAAGAGAGTGCTTTCTGTTCACAGAAGCGCTAAACTGAGCATTTTATGCTTAGATGCTCAAACATAAGTTCATGATCAGAAAAAACTAGTAACTCACTGAAATCTGTTTTCTGCACTGCAAAAACATTCCATTTAAGATGTTAGAAACACCTTTAATGTGGGCAAGCTTTAATCTTAACTTTGTACAAACTATCATTCTCTAACAGAGAAAGAAGAATTTCAGCAATTTTGGGCTTTCTTTCTGTTCATTTGCTTAGTTGCACTAACAGAGTGTTTCTGTTCACAGAAACGCTAAACTGAACGTTTTATGCTTAGAATCTCAAACATAAGTTCATGATCACAAAACTAGTAAATCACTGAAATCTGTTTTCTGCATTGCAAAAACATTTCATTTAAGATGTTAGAAACACCTTTAATGTGGGCAAGCTTTAGTCTTAACTTTGTACAAACCATCATCCTCTAACAGAGAAAGAAGGTTTTCAGCACTTTTGGGCTTTCTTTCTGTTCATTTGCTTAGTTGCACTAACAGAATGTGTTTCTGTTCAAAGAAGCGCTAAACTGAGCATTTTATGCTTAGAAGCTCAAACATAAGTTCATGATCAGAAAACTAGTAACTCACTGAAATCTGTTTTCTGCATTGCAAAAACATATCATTTTAAGATGTTAGAAACACCTTTAATGTGGGCAAGCTTTAGTCTTAACTTTGTACAAACTATCATTCTCTAACAGAGAAAGAAGGATTTCAGCACTATTGGGCTTTCTTTCTATTCATTTGCTTAGTTGCACTAACAGAGTGTTTCTGTTCACAGAAGCGCTAAACTGAGCGTTTTATGCTTAGATGCCCAAACATAAGTTCATGATCATAAAACGGGTAACTCACTGAAATCTGTTTTCTGCATTGCAAAAACATTTCATTTTATATGTTAGAAACACCTTTAATGTGGGCAAGCTTTAGTCTTAACTTTGTACAAACCATCATACTATAACAGAGAAAGAAGGTTTTCAGCACTTTTGGCTTTCTTTCTGTTCATTTGCTTAGTTGCCCTAACAGAGTGTTTCTGTTCACAGAAGCTCTAAACTGAGCGTCTTATGCTTAGAAGCTCAAACATAAGTTCATGATCACAAAACTAGTAACTCACTGAAATCTGTTTTCTGCATTGCAAAAACATTTCATTTTATATTGTTAGAAACACCTTTAATGTGGGCAAGCTTTAGTCTTAACTTTGTACAAACTATCATTCTCTAACAGAGAAAGAAGGTTTTTTGACTTTTGGGCTTTCTTTCTGTTCATTTGCTTAGTTG
This sequence comes from Cyprinus carpio, assembly GCF_018340385.1. Classification (NCBI taxonomy): domain Eukaryota; kingdom Metazoa; phylum Chordata; class Actinopteri; order Cypriniformes; family Cyprinidae; genus Cyprinus; species Cyprinus carpio. The sequence goes on along the minus strand of NW_024873410.1, from coordinate 16,355 downwards.
CACTAACAGAGTGCTTCTGTTCACAGAAGCGCTAAACTGAGTAAGTTTATGCTTAGAAGCTCAAACATAAGTTCATGATCATAAAACTAGTAACTCACTGAAATCTGTTTTCTGCATTGCAAAAACATTTCCATTTCAGATGTTAGAAACACCTTTAATGTGGGCAAGCTTTAGTCTTAACTTTGTACAAACTATCATACTCTAACAGAGAAAGAAGAATTTCAGCACTTTTGGGCTTTCTTTCTGTTCATTTGCTTAGTTGCACTAACAGAGTGTTTCTGTTCACAGAAGGGCTAAACTGAGCGTTTTATGCTTAGATGCTCAAACATAAGTTCATGATCACAAAACTAGTAACTCACTGAAATCTGTTTTCTGCATTGCAGAAAAACATTTCATTTAAGATGTTAGAAACACCTTTAATGTGGGCAAGCTTTAGTCTTAACTTTGTACAAACTATCATTCTCTAACAGAGAAAGAAGGTTTTCAGCACTTTTGGGCTGTCTTTCTGTTCCTTTGCTTAGTTGCACTAACAGAGTGTTTCTGTTCATAGAAGCGCTAAACTGAGCGTTTTATGCTTAGATGCTCAATCATAAGTTCATGATCATAAAACTAGTAACTCACTGAAATCTGTTTTCTCCATTGCAAAAACATTTCATTTAAGATGTTAGAAACACCTTTAATGTGGGCAAGCTTTAGTCTTAACTTTGTACAAACCATCATACTCTAACAGAGAAAGAAGAATTTCAGCACTTTTGGGCTTTCTTTCTGTTCATTTGCTTAGTTGCTCTAACAGAGTGTTTCTGTTCACAGAAGGGCTAAAATGAGCGATTTATGCTTAGAAGCTCAAACATAAGTTCATGATCATAAAACTAGTAACTCACTGAAATCTGTTTAGACAACTTCAATGTGGGCAAGCTTTAGTATGTTAGAAACACCTTTAATGTGGGCAAGCTTTAGTCTTAACTTTGTACAAACTATCATTCTCCAACAGAGAAAGAATGTTTTCAGCACTTTTGGGCTTTCTTTCTGTTCATTTGCTTAGTTGCACTAAGAGAGTGTTTCTGTTCACAGAAGCGCAAAACTGAGCATTTTATTCTTAGAAGCTCAAACATAAGTTCATGATCATAAAACTAGTAAACTCACTGAAATCTGTTTTCTGCATTGCAAAAGAATTTCATTTAAGATGTTAGAAACACCTTTAATGTGGGCAAGCTTTAGTCTTAACTTTCCACAAACTATCATTCTCTATCAGAGAGAGAAGTTTTTCAGCACTTTTGGGCTGTCTTTCTGTTCATTTGCTTAGTAGCACTAAGAGAGTGTTTCTATTCACAGAAGCGCTAAACTGAGCATTTTATGCCTAGACGCTCAAACATAAGTTCATGATCATAAAACTAGTAACTCATTGAAATCTGTTTTCTGCATTGCAAAAACATTTAATTTAAGATGTTAGAAACACCTTTAATGTGGGCAAGCTGTAGTCTTAATTTTTTAACAAACTATCATTCTCTAACAGAGAAAGAAGGTTTTCAGCACTTTTGGGCTTTCTTTCTGTTCATTTGCTTAGTTGCACTAACAGAGTGCTTCTGTTCACAGAAGCGCTAAACTGAGCATTTTATGCTTAGAAGCTCAAACATAAGTTCATGATCAGAAAACTAGTAACTCACTGAATTCTGTTTTCTGCATTGCAAAAACATTTCCATTTAAGATGTTAGAAACACCTTTAATGTGGGCAAGCTTTAGTTTTAACTTTGTACAAACTATCATTCTCTAACAAAAAAAGAAGGATTTCAGCACTTGTGTGCTTTCTTTCTGTTCATTTGCTTAGTTGCACTAACAGAGTGTTTCTGTTCACAGAAACGCTAAACTGAGCATTTTATGCTTAGAAGCTCAAACATGAGTTCATGATCAGAAAACTAGTAACTCACTGAAATCTGTTTTCTGCATTGCAAAAACATTTCATTTAAGATGTTAGAAACACCTTTAATGTGGGCAAGCTTTAGTCTTAACATTGTACAAACTATCATTCTCTAACAGAGAAAGAAGGTATTCAGCACTTTTGGGCTTTCTTGTCTTTTCATTTGCTTAGTTGCACTAACAGAATGTTTCTGTTCACAGAAGCGCTAAACTGAGCATTTTACGCTTAGAAGCTCAAACATAAGTTCATGATCATAATACTAGTAACTCACTGAAATCTGTTTTCTGCATTGCAAAAAACATTTCATTTCAGATGTTAGAAACACCTTTAATGTCGGCAAGCTTTAGTCTTAACATTGCACAAACTATTGTTCTCTAACAGCGAAAGAAGGTTTTCAGCACTTTTGGGCTTTCTTTCTGTTCATTTGCTTAGTTGCAGTAACTGAGTGCTTCTGTTCACAGAAGCGCTTAACTGAGCATTTTCTGCTTAGATGCTCAAACATAAGTTCATGATCAGAAAACTAGTAACTCACTGAAATCTGTTTTCTGCATTGCAAAAACATTTCATTTAACATGTTAGAAACACCTTTAATGTGAGCAAGCTTTAGTATTAACTTTGAACAAACTATCATTCTCTAACAAAGAAAGAAGTTTTATCAGCACTTTTGGGCTTTCTTTCTGTTCATTTGCTTAGTTGCACTAACAGATTGTTTCTGTTCACAGAAGCGCTAAACTGAGCGTTTTATGCTTAGAAGCTCAAACATGAGTTCATGATCACAAAACTAGTAACTCAATGAAATCTGTTTTCTGCATTGCAAAAACATTTCATTTAAGATGTTAGAAACACCTTTAATGTGGGCAAGCTTTAGTCTTAACTTTGTACAAACTATCATTCTCTAACAGAGAAAGAATGTTTTCAGCTCTTGAGGGCTTTCTTTCTGTTCATTTGCTTAGTTGCACTAACAGAGTGTTTCTGTTCACAGAAGCGCTAAACTGAGCATTTTATGCTTAGAAGCCCAAACATAAGTTCATGATCATAAAACTGGTAACTCACTGAAATCTGTTTCCTGCATTGCAAAAACATTTCATTTAACATGTTAGAAACACCTTTAATGTGGGCAAGCTTTAGTCTTCACTTTGTACAAACTATCAATCTCTAACAGAGAAAGAAGGTTTTCAGCACTTTTGGGCTTTCTTTCTGTTCATTTGCTTAGTTGCACTAACAGAGTGTTTCTGTTCACAGAAGCGCTAAACTGAGCGTTTTATGCTTAGAAGCTCAAACATAAGTTCATGATCATAAAACTAGTAACTCACTGAAATCTTTTTTCTTCATTGCGAAAACATTCCATTTCATATGTGAGAAACACCTTTAATGAGGGCAAGCTTTAGTCTTAACTTTGTACAAACTATCATTCTCTAACAGAGAAAGACGGTTTTCAGCACTTTTGGGCTTTCTTTCTGTTCATTTACTTAATTGCACTAACAGAGTGTTTCTGTTCACAGAAGCGCTAAACTGAGCGTTTTATGCTTAGAAGCTCAAACATAAGTTCATGATCATAAAACTAGTAACTCACAGAAATCTGTTTTCTGCATTGCTAAAAAAATTCCATTTCATATGTTAGAAACACCTTTAATGTGGGCAAGCTTTAGTCTTAACTTTGTACAAACCATCATTCTCTAACAGAGAAAGAAGGATTTCAGCACTTTTGGGCTTTCTTTCTGTTCATTTGCTTAGTTGCACTAACAGAGTGTTTCTGTTCACAGAAGCGCTAAACTGAGCATTTTATGCTTAGATGCTCAAACATAAGTTCATGATCAGAAAACTAGTAACTCACTGAAATCTGTTTTCTGCATTGCAAAAAACATTCCATTAAAGATGTTAGAAACACCTTTAATATGGGCAAGCTTTATTCTTAACTTTGTACAAACTATCATTCTCTAACAGAGAAAGAAAGTTTTTTCAGCACTTTTGGGCTTTCTTTCTGTTCATTTGCTTAGTTGCACTAACAGAGTGTTTCTGTTCACAGAAGCGCTAAACTGAGCATTTTATGCTTAGATGCTCAAACATAAGTTCATGATCAGAAAACTAGTAACTCAATGACATCTGTTTTCTGCATTGCAAAAACATTTCATTTAAGATGTTAGAAACACCTTTAATTTGGGCAAGCTTTAGTCTTAACTTTGTACAAACCATCATACTCTAACAAAGAAAGAAGGTTTTCAGCACTTTTGGGCTTTCTTTCTGTTCATTTGCTTAGTTGCACTAACAGAGTGTTTCTGTTCACAGAAGCGCTAAACTGAGCATTTTATGCTTAGATGCTCAAACATAAGTTCATGATCAGAAAACTAGTAACTCACTGAAATCTGTTTTCTGCATTGCAAAAACATTTCATTTAAGATGTTAGAAACACCTTTAATGTGGGCAAGATTTAGTATTAACTTTGTACAAACTATCATTCTCTAACAGAGAAAGAAGGTTTTCAGCACTTTTGGGCTTTCTTTCTGTTCATTTGCTTAGTTGCACTAACAGAGTGCTTCTGTTCACAGAAGCGCTAAACTGAGCATTTTATGCTTAGATGCTCAAACATAAGTTCATGATCAGAAAACTAGTAACTCACTGAAATCTGTTTTCTGCATTGCGAAAACATTCCATTTCATATGTTAGACACACCTTTAATGTGGGCAAGCTTTATTCTTAACTTTGTACAAACTATCATTCTCTAACAGAGAAAGAATGTTTTCAGCACTTTTGGGCTTTCTTTCTGTTCATTTGCTTAGTTGCACTAAGAGAGTGTTTCTGTTCACAGAAGCGCTAAACTGAGCATTTTATGCTTAGATGCTCAAACATAAGTTCATGATCAGAAAACTAGTAATTCACTGAAATCTGTTTTCTGCATTTCAAAAACATATCATTTAAGATATTAGAAACACCTTTAATGTGGGCAAGCTTTAGTCTTAACTTTGTACAAACCATCATTCTCTAACAGAGAAAGAAGGTTTTCAGCACTTCTGGGCTTTCTTTCTGTTTAATTTGCTTGGTTGCACTAACAGAGTGTTTCTGTTCACAGAAGCGCTAAACTGAGCATTTTATGCTTAGAAGCTCAAACATAAGTTCATGAACATAAAACTAGTAACTCACTGAAATCTGTTTTCTTCATTGCGAAAACATTCCATTTCATATGTGAGAAACACCTTTAATGTGGGCAAGCTTTAGTCTTAACTTTGTACAAACTATGATTCTCTAACAGAGAAAGACGGTTTTCAGCACTTGTGGGCTTTCTTTCTGTTCATTTGCTTAGTTGCACTAACAAATTGCTTCTGTTCACAGAAGCGCTAAACTGAGTTTTTTATGCTTAGAAGCTCAAAGATAAGTTCATGATCAGAAAACTAGTAATTCACTGAAATCTGTTTTCTGCATTGCAAAAACATTCCATTTAATATGTTAGAAACACCTTTAATGTGGGCAAGATTTAGTCTTAACTTTGTACAAACTATCATTCTCTAACAGAGAAAGAAGGTTTTCAGCACTTTTGGGCTGTCTTTCTGTTCATTTGCTTAGTTGCACTAACAGAGTGTTTCTGTCCACACAAGCGCTAAACTGAGCATTTTATGCTTAGAAGCTCCAAACATAAGTTCATGATCAGAAAACTAGTAACTCACTGAAATCTGTTTTCTGCATTGCAAAAACATTTCATTTAAGATGTTAGAAACACCTTTAATGTGGTCAAGCTTTAGTCTTAACTTTGTACAAACCATCATTCTCTAACAGAGAAAGAATGTTTTCAGCACTTTTGGGCTTTCTTTCTGTTCATTTGCTTAGTTGCACTAACAGAGTGTTTCTGTTCACAGAAGCGCTAAACTGAGCATTTTATGCTTAGATGCTCAAACATAAGTCCATCATCATAAAACTAGTAACTCACTGAAATCTGTTTTCTGCATTGCAAAAACATTCCATTTAATATGTTAGAAACACCTTTAATGTGGGCAAGCTTTAGTCTTAACTTTGTACAAACCATCATTCTCTAACAGAGAAAGAAGAATTTCAGCACTTTTGGGCTTTCTTTCTGTTCATTTGCTTAGTTGCTCTAACAGAGTGTTTCTGTTCACAGAAGCGCTAAACTGAGCATTTTATGCTTAGAAGCTCAAACATAAGTTCATGATCAGAAAACTAGTAACTCACTGAAATCTGTTTTCTGCATTGCAAAAACATTCCATTTCATATGTCAGAAACACCTTTAATGTGGGCAAGCTTTAGTCTTAACTTTGTACAAACTATCATTCTCTAACAGAGAAAGAAGGTTTTCAGCACTTTTGGGCTTTCTTTCTGTTCATTTGCTTAGTTGCACTAAAAGAGTGTTTCTGTTCACAGAAGCGCTAAACTGAGCGTTTTATGCTTAGAAGCTCAAACATAAGATCATGATCATAAAAACTAATCACTCACTGCAATCTGTTTTCTGCATTGCGAAAACATTACATTTCATATGTTAGACACACCTTTAATGTGGGCAAGCTTTAGTCTTAACTTTGTACAAACCATCATACTCTAACAGAGAAAGAAGGTTTTTCAGCACTTTTGGGCTGTCTTTCTGTTCATTTGCTTAGTTGCACTAACAGAGAGTGTTTCTGTACACACCAGCGCTAAACTGAGCATTTTATGCTTAGAAGCTCAAACATAAGTTCATGATCATAAAACTAGTAACTCACTGAAATCTGTTTTCTGCATTGCTAAAAAACATTCCATTTCATATGTTAGAAACACCTTTAATGTGGGGCAAGCTTTATTCTTAACTTTGTACAAACTATCATTCTCTAACAGAGAAAGAAGGTTTTCAGCACTTTTGGGGCTTTCTTTCAGTTCATTTGCTTAGTTGCACTAAGAGAGTGTTTCTGTTCACAGAATCGCTAAACTGAGCATTTTATGCTTAGATGCTCAAACATAAGTTCATGATCATAAAACTAGTAACTCACTGAAATCTGTTTTCTGCATTGCAAAAACATATCATTTAAGATATTAGAAACACCTTTAATGTGGGCAAGCTTTAGTCTTAACTTTGTACAAACCATCATTCTCTGACAGAGAAAGAAGGTTTTCAGCACTTCTTGGCTTTCTTGTCTGTTCATTTGCTTAGTTGCACTAACAGAGTGCTTCTGTTCACAGAAGCGCTAAACTGAGCGATTTATGCTCAAAAGCTGAAACATAAGTTCATGATCAGAAAACTAGTAATTCACTGAAATCTGTTTTCTGCATTGCAAAAACATTTCATTTAAGATGTTAGAAACACCTTTAATGTGGGCAAGCTTTAGTCTTAAATTTACACAAACCATCATTCTCTAACAGAGAAAGAAGGTTTTCAGCACTTTTGGGCTTTCTTTCTGTTCATTTGCTTAGTTGCACTAACAAAGTGTTTCTGTTCACAGAAGCACTAAACTGAGCATTTTATGCTTAGATGCTCAAACATAAGTTCATGATCAGAAAACCAGTAATTCACTGAAATCTGTTTTCTGCATTGCAAAAACATTTCATTTAAGATGTTAGAAACACCTTTAATGAGGGCAAGCTTTAGTCTTAACTTTGTACAAACCATCATACTCTAACAGAGAAAGAAGGTTTTCAGCACTTTTGGGCTTTCTTTCTGTTCATTTGCTTAGTTGCACTAACAGAGTGTTTTCACAGAAGCGCTAAACCGAGCATTTTATGCTTAGAAGCTCAAACATAAGTTCATGATCATAAAACTAGTAACTCACTGAAATCTGTTTTCTGCATTGCGAAAACATTCCATTTCATATGTCAGAAACACCTTTAATGTGGGCAAGCTTTAGTCTTACCTTTGTACAAACCATCATACTCTAACAAAGAAAGAAGGTTTTCAGCACTTTTGGGCTTTCTTTCTGTTCATTTGCTTAGTTGCACTAACAGAGTGCTTCTGTTCACAGAAGCGCTGAACTGAGCGTTTTATGCTTAAAAGCTGAAACATAAGTTCATGATCAGAAAACCAGTAATTCACTGAAATCTGTTTTCTGCATTGCAAAAACATTCCATTTCATATGTCAAAAACACCTTTAATGAGGGCAAGCTTTTGTCTTAACTTTGTACAAACTATCATTCTCTAACAGAGAAAGAAGGTTTTCAGCACTTTTGGGCTTTCTTTCTGTTCATTTGCTTAGTTGCACTAACAGAGTGTTTCTGTTCACAGAAGCGCTAAACTGAGCGTTTTATGCTTAGAATCTCAAACATAAGTTCATGATCATAAAACTGGTAACTCACTGAAATCTGTTTTCTGCATTGCGAAAACATTCCATTTCATATGTTAGAAACATCTTTAATAAGGCCAAGCTTTATTCTTAACTTTGTCAAACTATCATTCTCTAACCGAGAAAGAAGGTTTTCAGCACTTTTGGCCTTTCTTTCTGTTCATTTGCTTAGTTGCACTAACAGAGTGTTTCTGTACACAGAAGCGCTAAACTGAGCATTTTATGCCTAGATGCTCAAACATAAGTTCATGATCAAAAAACTAGTAAATCACTGAAATCTGTGTTCTGCATTGCAAAAACATTTCATTTAAGATGTTAGAAACACCTTTAACGTGGGCAAGCTTTAGTCTTAACTTTGTACAAACTATCATTCTGTAACAGAGAAAGAAGGTTTTCTGCACTTGTGGCCTTTCTTTCAGTTCATTTGCATAGTTGCACTAACAGAATATTTCTGTTCACAGAAGCAATAAACTGAGCGTTTTATGCTCAGACGCTCAAACATATGTTCAATAACAAAAAAATAAAAACACACAAAAATCTTTTCTCCATCACAAAAAAAACATACCATTTCATATGTGAGAAACACCTTTAATGTGGGCAAGCTTTAGTCTTAACTTTGTACAAACTATCAATCTCTAAAAGAGAAAGAATGTTTTCAGCACTTTTGGGCATTCTTTCTGTTCATTTGCTTAGTTGCACTAAGAGAGTGTTTCTGTTCACAGAAGCGCTAAACTGAGCGTTTTATGCTTGGAAGCTCAAACATAAGTTCATGATCATAAAACTAGTAACTCACTGAAATCTGTTTTCTGCATTGCTAAAAACATTCCATTTCATATGTTAGAAACACCTTTAATGTGGGCAAGCTTTATTCTTAACTTTGTACAAACTATCATTCTCTAACAGAGAAAGAATGTTTTCAGCACTTGAGCGCTTTCATTCAGTTCATTTGCTTAGTTGCACTAAGAGAGTGTTTCTGTTCACAGAAGCGCTAAACTGAGCATTTCATGCTTAGATGCTCAAACATAAGTTCATGATCAGAAAACTAGCAATTCACTGAAATCTGTTTTCTGCATTGCAAAACCATTTTCATTTAATATGTTAGAAACACCTTTAATGTGGGCAAGCTTTATTCTTAACTTTGCACAAACCATCATTCTCTAACAGAGAAAGAATGTTTTCAGCACTTTTGGGCTTTCTTTCTGTTCATTTGCTTAGTTGCACTAACAGAGTGTTTTCAGTTCACAGAAGCGCGAAACTGAGCATTTTATGCTTAGATGCTCAAACATAAGTTCATGATCAGAAAACTAGTAATTCACTGAAATCTGTTTTCTGCATTGCAAAAACTCTTTCATTTAAGATGTTAGAAACACCTTTAATGTGGGCAAGCTTTAGTCTTAACTTTGTACAAACCATCATTCTCTAACAGAGAAAGAAGCTTTTCAGCAATTTTGGGCTTTGTTTCTGTTAATTTGCTTAGTTGCACTAACAGAGTGTTCCTGTTCACAGAAGCGCTAAACTGAGCGATTTATGCTTAAAAGCTGAAACATAAGTTCATGATCAGAAACTAGTAACTCACTGAAATCTGTTTTCTGCATTGCAAAAAATATTCCATTTAAGATGTTAGAAACACCTTTAATGTGGGCAAGCTTTAGTCTTAACTTTGTACAAACCATCATTCTCCAACAGAGAAAGAATGTTTTCAGCACTTTTGGGCTTTCTTTCTGTTCAATTGCTTAGTTGCACTAACAGAGTGTTTCTGGTCACAGAAGCGCTAAACTGTGTGTTTTATGCTTAGAAGTTCAAACATAAGTTCATGATCATAAAACTAGTAACTCACTGAAATCTGTTTTCTGCATTGCGAAAACATTCCATTTCATATGTTAGACACACCTTTAATGTGGGCAAGCTTTATTCTTAACTTTGTACAAACTATCATTCTCTAACAGAGAAAGAAGGTTTTCAGCACTTTTGGGCTTTCTTTCTGTTCATTTGCTTAGTTGCACTAACAGAGTGTTTCTGTTCACAGAAGCGCTAAACTGAGCGTTTGATATGCTTAGAATAAGCTCAAACATAAGTTCATGATCATTGCAAAACTAGTACTCACTGAAATCTGTTTTCTGCATTGCACTAAAAACATTTCACAGAAGCGCTTAAAACATTTTCAACAGAAGCGCTAAAACTGATTTAAGTTCATCATAAAACTTAGAAATCACCTTTAATGTGGGCAAGCTTTAGTCTTAACTTTGTACAAACTATCATTCTCTAACAGAGAAAGAAGGTTTTCAGCACTTTTGGGCTTTCTTTCTGTTCATCTGCTTAGTTGCACTAACAGAGTGTTTCTGTTCACAGAAGCGCTAAAACTGAGCGTTTTTTGCCTAGAAGCTCAAACATAAGTTCATGATCAGAAAACTAGTAACTCACTGAAATCTGTTTTCTGCATTGCAAAAACATTTCATTTTATATGTTAGAAACACCTTTAATCTGGGCAAGCTTTAGTCTTAACTTTGTAAAAACTATCATTATCTAACAGAGAAAGAAGGTTTTCAGCACTTTTGGGCTTTCTTTCTTTTCATTTGCTTAGTTGCACTAACAGAGTGTTTCTGTTCATAGAAGCGCTAAACTGAGCATTTTATGCTTAGATGCTCAAACATAAGTTCATGATCATAAAACTAGTAACTCACTGAAATCTGTTTTCTGCATTGCTAAAAACATTCCATTTGAGATGTGAGAAACACCTTTAATGTGGGCAAGCTTTAGTCTTAACTTTGTACAAACTATCATTCTCTAACAGAGAAAGAAGGTTTGTAAGCACTTTTGGGCTTTCTTTCTGTTCATTTGCTTAGTTGCACTAACAGAGTGTTTCTGTTCACAGAAGCGCTAAACTGAGCATTTTAAGCTTAGAAGCCCAAACATAAGTTCATGATCATAAAAACTAGTAACTCACTGAAATCTGTTTTCTGCATTGCAAAAACATTTCATTTAATATGTTAGAAACACCTTTAATGTGGGCAAGCTTTATTCTTAACTTTGTACAAACCATCATACTCTAACAGAGAAAGAAGGATTTCAGCACTTTTGGGCTTTCTTTCTGTTCATTTGCTTAGTTGCACTAACAGAGTGCTTCTGTTCACAGAAGCGCTAAACTGAGCATTTTATGCTTAGAAGCTCAAACATAAGTTCATGATCAAAAAACTAGTAATTCACTGAATTCTGTTTTCTAGCATTGCAAAAACATATCATTTAAAGACGTTAGAAACACCTTTAATGTGGGCAAGCTTTAGTCTTAACTTTGTACAAACTATCATTCTCTAACAGAGAAAGAAGGTTTTCAGCACTTTTGGGCTTTCTTTCTGTTCATTTGCTTAGTTGCACTAACAGAGTGTTTCTGTTCACAGAAGCGCTAAGACACATTTTAGTGAGCAGATCGCCTCCCAATAATCTCAAAACAAAAAAATAGTAATTCACTGAAATCTGTTTTCTGCATTGCAAAAACATTTTATTTATGATGTTAGAAACACCTTTAATGTGGGCAAGCTTTAGTCTTAACTTTGTACAAACTATCATTCTCTAACAGAGAAAGAAGGTTTTCAGCACTTTTGGGCTTTCTTTCTGTTCATTTGCTTAGTTGCACTGAAAGAGTGTTTCTGTTCACAGAAGCGCTAAACTGAGCGTTTTATGCTTAGAAGCTCAAACATAAGTTCATGATCATAAAACTAGTAACTCACTGAAATCTGTTTTTGTACTTTGCAAAAAACATTTCATTTCACATGTTAGAAACACCTTTAAGCTGTTGGCAAACTTTTTTCTTAACTTTGTACAAACTATCATTTTCTAACAGAGCAAGAACGTTTTCAGCACTTGAGGGCTTTCTTTCTGTTCATTTGCCTTAGTTGCACTAACAGAGTGTTTCTGTTCACAGAAGCGCTAACTGAGCATTTTATGCTTAGATGCTCAAACATAAGTTCATGATCAGAAAACTAGCAATTCACTAAAATCTGTTTTCTGCATTGCAAAAACATTCCATTTCAAGATGTTAGAAACACCTTTAATGTGGGCAAGCTTCATCTTAACATTGTACAAACTATCATTCTCTAACAGAGAAAGAATGTTTTCAGCAATTCTGGGCTTTCATTCTGTTCATTTGCGTCAGTTTTGCACTAGAGAGTGTTTCTGTCACAGAAGCGCTAAAATGAGCATTTTATGCTTAGAAGATCAAACATAAGTTCATGATCATAAAACTAGCAACTCACTGAAATCTGTTTCTGCATTGCTAAAACCTTTCCATTTATATGTCAGAAACACCGTTAGGTGGGCAAGTCTTTAGTCTTACCACTTTGTACAAAACTATCATTCTCTACAACCATCAAAAAGAAGGTTTTCAGCACTTTTGGGCTTTCTTTCTATTCATTGCTTAGTGCAGTAACTGAGTGCTTCTGTTCACAGAAGCGCTTAACTGAGCATTTTCTTATAAGCTCAAACAAAACATAAGTTCATGATCAGAAAACTAGCAACTCACTGAAATCTGTTTCTGCATTGCTAAAAACATTCCATTAAAGATGTTAGAAACATCTTTAATATGGGCAAGCTTTAGTCTTAACATTGTACAAACTATCATTCTCTAACAGAGAAAGAAGGTTTTCAGCAATTTTGGGCTTTCTTTATGTTCATTTGCTCAGTTGCACTAACAGAGTGTTTCTGTTCACAGAAGGGGCTAAACTGAGCGTTTTAAGCTTAGAAGCTCAAAAAACCATAAGTTCATGATCATAAAACTAGTAAACCGATTCACTGAAATCGTTTATCTGCATTGCTAAAACATTCCCCCCCCTTTTAAGGGATGTTAGAAACAAACTCTTTAAAGTGGGCAAGCTTTAGTTCTTAACTTTGTACAAACTATCATTCTCTAACAGAGAAAGAAGGTTTTCAGCACTTGTGGGCTTTCTTTTCTGTTCATTTGCCTCAGTTGCACTAACAGAGTGTTTCTGTTCACAGAAGCTCTAAACTGAGCCTTTTATGCTTAGAACCTCAAACATATGTTCATAATCAATAAAACTAGCAACTCACTGAAATCTGTTTTCTGCATTTCTAAAAACATTCCATTAAAGATGTTAGAAAAACATCTTTAATGTGGGACAAGCTTTAGTCTTAACTTTGTACAAACTATCATTCTCTAACAGAGAAAGAAGGTTTTCAGCACTTTTGGGCTTTTGTTTCTGTTCATTTGCTCAGTTGCACTAACAGAGTGTGTCTCTGTTGCACAGAAGCGCTAAAACTGGAGCGTTTTACGCTTAGAACCTCAAAACATAAGTTCATGATCATAAAACTAATAACCCACTGAAATCTGTTTTCTGCATTGCGAAAACATTGCATTTAAGAATGTTAGAAACCATCTTTAATATTTTTGTTTTTTTGGGCAATCTTTAGTATAACTTTGTACAAACTATCATTCTCTAAACCGAAGAAATAAGGTTTTCAGCACTTGTGTGCTTTCGTTCTTTTCATTTGGCTCAGTTGCACTAACAGAGTGTTTCTGTTCACAGAAGCTCTAAACTGAGAGCGTTTTATGCTTAGAAGGCTCAAACATAAGTTCATGATCATAAACTAGTAAACTCATCTGAAATCTGTTTTCTGGCATTGCTAAAACTTCCGCTTTTAAGTATGTTATAGAAACATCTTTAATATGGGAAAGCTTTAGTATTAACTTTGTACAAACTATCATCTCTAACAGAGAAAGAAGGTTTTCAGCACTTGTGAGCTTTCTTTCTGTTCATGTTGCTCAGTTGCACTAACAGAGTGTTTCTTGTTCACAGAAGCGCTAAACTGAGCGTTTAAGGCTTAGAAAACTCAATCATAAGTTCATGATCATAAAACTAGTAACTCACTGAAATCTGTTTTCGGCTCATTTGCTAAAACATTCATTTAAAGATGGTAGAAACATCTTTTATATGGGCAAGCTTTAGTCCAACTTTGTACAAACTGTCATTCTCTAACAGAGATTAGAAGCAGGTTTTCCAGCACTTGTGGGCTTTCGTTCATGTTCATTTGCTCAGTGCACTAACAGAGTGTTTCTGTTCACAGAAGGTCTAAACTGAGCGTTTTATGCTTATGAAGGCCTCAAACATAAGTTCATATGATTCATAAACTAGTAACTCACTGAAATCTGTTTTTGCATTGCTATAACATTCCATTTAAAGATGTTAGAAACATTCTTTTTTATGTTGCAAGCTTTAGTCTTAACTTTGTACAAACTATCATTCTCTAACAGAGAAAGAAGGTTTTCAGCACTTGTGGGGCTTTCGTTCTGTTCATTTCTCAGTTGCACTAACAGAGTGTTTCTGTTCACAGAAGCTCTGAAACTAAGCTTTTATGCTTAGAAGCTCAAACATAAGTTCATGATCATAAAACTAGTAACTCACTGAAATCTGTTTTCTGCATTGCTAAAAACATTCATTTAAAGATGGTAGAAACATCTTTTATATGGGCAAGGCTTTAGTCTTAACTTTGTACAAAACTATCATTCTCTAACAGAGAAAAGAAGGTTTTCAGCACTTGTGGGCTTTCGTTCTGTTAGAAACATCTTTCTGCTCAGTTGCACTAACAGAGTGTTTCTGTTCACAGAAGCGCTAAAATTAAGCGTTTTATGCTTAGAAGCTCAAACATAAGTTCATGATCATAAAGCTAGTAACTCACTGAAATCTGTTTTCTGCATTGCTAAAACATTCCTTTTAGGATGTTAGAAACATCTTTAATAGTTGCAATCTTTAGTATTAACTTTGTACAAACTATCATTCTCTAACAGAGAAAGAAGGTTTTCAGCACTTGTGGGCTTTCGTTCTGTTCATTTGCTCAGTTGCACTAACAGAGTGGTTCTGTTCACAGAAGCTCTAAACTGAGCGTTTTATGATTAGAAGCTCAAACATAAGTTCATGATCATAAAACTAGTAACTCAATGAAATCTGTTTTCTACATTGCTAAAACTCATTCAATTTAAGATGTTAGAAAACATCTTTAATAGTTGCAAGCGTTAGTATTAACTTTGTACAAACTATCATTCTCTAACAGAGAAAGAAGATTTTCAGCACTTTTGAGGATCCTTTCTGTTCATTTGCTCAGTTGCCACTAACAGAGTGTTTCTGTTCACAGAAGCCCTAAACGGAGCGTTTTATGCTTAGAAGCTCAAACATAAGTTCATGATCATAAAAACTAAATAACTCACGTGAAATCTGTTTTCTGCATTGCTAAAACATTCCATTTAAAATGTTAGAAACATCTTTAATAGTTGCAATCTTTAGTATTAACTTTGTACAAAAACTATCCATTCTCTAACAGAGAAAAGAAGGTTTTCAGCACTTTTGAGGTTTCTTTCTGTTCATTTTGCTCAGTTGCAATAACAACAGAGTGTTTCTGTTCACAGAAGCCCTAAACTGAGCGTTTTATGCTTAGAAGCTCAAACATAAGTTCATGATCATAAAACTAGAACTCACTGAAATCTGTTTTCTGCATTGCTATAACATTCCATTTAAGATGTTAGAAACATCTTAAATATGGGCAAGCTTTAGTATTAACTTTGTACAAACTATCATTCTCTAACAGAGAAAGAAGAGGTTTTCAGCACTTTTGAGCTTTCTTTCTGTTCATTTGCTCAGTTGCACTAACAGAGTGTTTCTGTTCACAGTAGCGCTAAACTGAGCGTTTAACGCTTAGATGCTCAAAACATAAGTTCATTGATCATAAAACTGCAATAGTAACTCACTGAAATCTGTTCTTCTGCATTGCTAAAATTGTATTATTCATTTTAAGATGTTAGAAACATCTTTATATGTGCAAGCTTTAGTCTTAACTTTGTACAAACTATCATTCTCTATCAGAGGAAGGAAGGTTTTTAGCACTTGTTGGGCTTTCGTTCTGTTCATTTGCTCAGTTGGACTAACATGGTAGGGGTTCTGTTTCACCAGGAAAGCTCTAAACTGAGCGTTTTATGCTTAGGAAACGCCTCAAACATAAGTGCAGGATCGTTAAAAACTCAGTAGTCTCACTGAAAGCTGCTTTTCTGCATTGCTAAAAACATTCATTTTAAAGACTGGTAGTAGAAACATCTTTTATATGGGCAAGCTTTCGTCTTAACTTTGTAGCACAACTTTCATTCTCTAAACAGAGAGAAGAAAGAAGGTTTTCAGCACTGGTGGGGCTTC
>NW_024873409.1:0-5102 GCF_018340385.1 Cyprinus carpio | reverse complement strand
GGAGAAATTGTAAAACTTCAAATGTTATTGGACTCCTTCCCTCAAACCAGAGCTTCCTTCTTTTTTTTTTTTTGTTCAACATTTATCTCAGGGTAGTTTGCCAAAGGTTATTTATTTGGTCATTTAACACTCTTAACCAGTTTCTCGATGTTATACCTGGATTAACATTTTGATACCTTATCTTACATTTCTTCCAGATAATCTATTAAGTGTTTCCGACTTCCTTATGTTTTAAGGGTGTCGTTTGACATCCTCATAACTGGCTGCTGACTGTGTGACCTTTTTTCACATGTGACATCTTTATTTTTCTTTCTTTTTTGAGTGGGGTGAATAGTTAAAAATTTCCCAGTAAAATGTAAACCATTAACCAACATGCTTTTGACAGCATATGAAAACACATTTCTGCCTGTAACCAGAAAAAAAAACAAACAAAAAAAAAACAAAACAACAAAACAGTTTATATTACATTTTATTTGTCCAAGAATGTGAGAAAAACGACCCTGATAATTGACTTTATATAACAGAACAAAAATATGTTGTGGTACTTGTCACTGTGTTTGTGCAACATTTTGGTTTCACAATAAAGACATATCTTTTGTTCACAGCTGACGATTCACATACTGTACATCAATAGACTATCACAGGCGTTATGTAACTCCAAACTGGAATTACCTATAACCTGTGCCAATTTCCGAAAGCTGTGCCATTGACGACACATCTGACAATAGATGGTGCAGCAAATGCAGCTGCTATATTCAAATCAGCAAAATATCATTTGGTGGAGGAAACTGTAAGATGAGGACTGTGAACTTCACTTTCTGAATGAAAGCAAACAAAAAGCAAAGTTTATTTGCACTCATCATCACGATAAAACTGAAACTGGTGAGCACCCCTAGGGAGCACACTATTGAGTGTTCAACTATGCACAGTGCATGTGTCACCTGGGACAATATGGTGGAAATTCTGCAATTTTTAGCTGTAATTGTCCTCACAACACTTTAAGAAGGTGTCTTGGGAGAAGTTTCTTCTGCTGTCTGTGGTACAGAGATACATTGGCCTACATACTAACTGGCCGTAAAAGCATTTTTTTTCCTTTTTTTTCAGCTAACCCATTACCACAGGACACAATAATCCAGAAACAACCTGACACTGAGTGCCTTTCTTGAAAGCTCATGGAATGGAGGATAAAACACTGAGACAGACTTTTACCCACAATATTTAATTGAAATTCACCTACTGACTCTCCAAATATATATAGGCTACATTAATACATACAGACTAAAAACAAAAAAAATAATTATTAAAACACAAGACAAAATCTGATATAAAAAAAGAACAAAAGGAGATACACTTTGGATGAAAACATTTCCTATTAACCTTAACAGTATACAGATGTTTAATTTTAAGATATATGGTAACACTTTAGTATGCTGTATCCAGATCAGACGGTTACTGCAGTCACCCGGATCCAGTACGTATCCAGACCCGATGGTGAAAACTGCACCCCAGAGATGACCTCGACAGCCCTGAATGTCAGCCGAGACCAGGACAACTGCACCCCAGATACAGATCCCCAGTGAAGACCTTGTCTAGACGGCCACAGGGACAAGACCACAGGAACCAGTTGAGTCCTCTGCACAATCTGACTTTGCTGCATCCTGGAATTGAACTGCTGGTTTCATCTGGCCAGAGGAGAACTGGTTTAGTTGGGGACTTGACCGATTGCACAGCTACTGAGCTGAGCCTGGAGTTTCGGTTCTTTGCAGCTGTCACCTTTAGCTTGCTTAGCTGGGGATGCTTGATTGATTGCACAGATACTATTTGAAGAGAGCTGAATGATGACTGAATCATGAACTGACTTTAGCTGGAAAATTGACTCTTGTCATTGTCCTCTTGCATTATTGACAAGCTATTTCCTGTTGACCCTGTAAAGGTGCTTTGACACAATCTGTATTGTATAAAATGCTGTATAAATACAGGTGACTTGGCTTGACTATGGGGACCAGTTCTCATAATTAAATAGTCACTTATTAGCATTCCTATAATTAACATACTGGGTGTTTATTAGTAACTATCAAGCACATATTCTGCATGACCATATTCTACATCCCTAATCCTACTCAATACCTAAACTTAACTTACTACCTTACTATCTATTAATAAGCAGCATATTAGGAGTTTATTGTTTTGTTAATAGCAAGAATTGGACCTTAAAATATGCCACTTAATCAAAAATGGAGTTCCTGAAAACATGTCAAGTAGAGTGACCAAAATGTTGACATTTTATTTTCCAAATTAACGTACCAATATTATATCTATACCATCATGTGGAGATATCTGTTATGGATTTATGGTTCAATTTAAAAAGGCACAGTTATAGTCCTCATGACTAAAACAGGATAGATCACTGACACATAATTTAATCATAATTTATTTACTTGTAACTCTATTTAGTGTCTAATGTAAATTAGTTATATCTTTAAATGTTAATGTTTCATTGGTATACAAGCTCCTACCATGTCCCTAATCATCATTATTCAGATATTACAGTCAAGAAGCCAGAAGTGACTGTGTGTATTGGAAGGCATGTCTCACATTGTATTAAAGTTACTAAGAGACGTTATTGTTAATATTTATGATACAAATATTGATGTAATTTAATTTCCTGGAAAATCTGATTGGGAGAGGTACACACAGCTTTTCATTTATCTTAACGGATTAAGACAATTCTTTAAGACGGATAGTTAGATACACACCACCAGTCAAAAGTTTGGAATAATTAAGATATTTTTATGTTTTTGATGTTTACTCTAATGTTTACCAAGAATGCCTTTTTAAATCAAAAAAACCAGCAAAACTCTAATATTGTGAAATATTATTACAATAATTTTTTTTAATGTTATATCTGTTAAAATATAATTTATTCCTGTGATCAAAGCTGTATTTTCAGCATCATTACTCCAGTCTTCGATGTCACTTGATCCTTCAGAAATAATATTTCTTATTTTTATCAGTGTTGAAAACAGCTTTTGCTTATTATTTTTGTGGAAAACTTGATAGATGAGTAGAAAGTTAAATGAACAGCATTTGTTTGAAATAGAAATCTATTTATATGAATATAAATGGCATTATAAATATATTTACTTTTACTTTTGATCAATTCAATACATCTTTGCTGAATAAAAAAAAAATATCTTACTTTTGAATGGTAGTGTAAGAATCAGAAGTTTTGAGGACAAAGCACAAAAGTTTTTTGAAATTAGTCAAAGAGACAAATATGCAAGACTACAATTGCATAAACCATTCTGAGCATTATAATAATAAAAAAAATAAGAAAAACATAAACCTAATTATTTAAAGCTGTTGATTATAAGCATATAAACAATGTGGTTCAAGTAAAATAAAACAGGAAGGCCAACTCGATTACATAATTTGTGGGTACTTTAATTTTTTGTTTGTACATTCATCACAAATCTATCTTTGCTTGCATAAGTTAGATATTTGAGCTCTTTGTTCACCCTCAGTCAGTTCTCGGTGGACTTTCATCCGTCCGGTTCAAAAGTTCCTGTCCCGTGGACATCAATTCAATTCAATTCAATTCAAGTTTATTTGTATAGTGCTTTTTACGATACAAATCATTGCAAAGCAACTTTACAGAAAATTAAGTTTCTACAATATTTAGTAGTAGCTTATCAGTGGTGACTGTCAGTTCATGTGCATACGGCAGAAATGTTCAGAAAAATCAATAAAAGACGTAAACAAACAGATGATTAACACTATTAACAGCAATAATGCAATCAAACTTAGAGCAAAATGTGGTAGTTCTGTATGTTGTTTCTGGGTTAGCATCATCTGAGGTCCTCTGAGGGGTTGGCATCCTCTCTTCTCAGGTGTTCTGGATCCAGACTGGAGCTTGTGTGAATCCTAGTTACCACGGGATGTAAATAGAGACATAATTAGCGTAGCTGCTGTTCCAGCCAAGTAAAATTAATTAGTTTAACCCAAGCTAAAGAATAATAATGCGCATTTGATCAGATATAACTGCAGTCCAAAATTATGAGATGCATTATTTGAATGCTTGGCCAAAGAGATGTGTTTTTAATCTAGATTTAAACAGAGGAAGTGTGTTTGAACCCCGAAACATTATCAGGAAGGCTATTCCAGAGTTTGGGAGCCAAATGCGAAAAAAGCTCTACCTCCTTTAGTGGACTTTTGCTATCCTAGGTACTATCAAAAGTCCAGCGTTTGTGACCTTAGGGAGCGTGATGGATTGTAGCGTGGTGGTTCGTAGAATGACTAGCTAGGTACGCAGGAGCTAAACCCCTTAAGGGCCTTATAAGTAAGTAATAATATTTTTGTAACTGATACGGAACTTAATAGGTAGCCAGTGCAGAGACTGTAAAATTGGGGTAATATAATCATATTTTCTTGACTGGTGGTAAAGGACTCTAGCCGCTGCATTTTTTCTTGACCTGGTGGACTACCTGTAGCTTGTTTTATTGAGGATGCAGGACAACCACCTAGCAGTGCATTACTATAGTCCAGTCTAGAGGTCATGAACGCATGAACTAGCTTTTCTGCATCAGAAACAGGTAACATGTTCTGTAACTTGGCAATGTTTCTAAGATGGAAGAATGCTGTTTTTGTAACATGGGAATATGATTTTTCAAGAGACAAGTTACTGTCTAATATAAACACCCAGATTTTTGACAGTAGAGGAAGCAACAGTACATTCGTTCTAATTGCAAATTGTAATCTACGAGATTCTGTGTAATGTTTTCTGGTCCAATAAATAATACCTCTGTCTTATCTGAATTTAATAGGAGAAAATTAGTCATCTGGACCACCTGGTGCTCACGGTTCGGGACCTGAACAGAACCACACATTTCTACTCCAAGGTTTTGGGGATGGAGGTCGTCACTTTTAAGGTAGAATATCACTCGACACAAAAGCTCACTGCAAATAATACCACACGGTGGCAGCAGAGTCTAAGTAATCTTGTCACTTCAGGGCGACCGTAAAGCTCTGAGTTTCGGAGAGCAAAAACTCAACCTGCATCAGACTGGGAAGGAGTTTGAGCCCAAAAGCCAAAACCCCGACAC
>NW_024873408.1:0-27334 GCF_018340385.1 Cyprinus carpio | reverse complement strand
TTGTAGATGTTTCTGCTGCAACTAGTGGTGGATGTTCTGGTGCAGTCGGTGTTGATTGTGGAAGTCCTCAATTCGTTTGTAGATGTTTCTTCTGCCTGCACTTGTGGTGGATGTTTCAGAGCAGTCGTTGTGATTGTAAAGTGTCAGTTGTTGTAGATGTGCTGCTGCACGAGTTGGTGTATGTTTCAGCAAGCAGTCTTTTGTGATTGTTGAAAGACGCTGTAGTGGTAGATAATTATCTGCTGCCTGTGGTGTGTAGCTGGTACAGTCCGTTGTGACTGTGAAGTGTCAGGTTTATTGTTAGATTGTTTTCTCTGCAGCTAGTGGTGGATGTTTTTCAGGAGCAGTTCGTGTGATTGTGGAGTCTCCGTTGTTGTAGATGTTTCTTACTGCACTAGTGTGGGATGGTCAGGAGGCAGTCGTTGTGATTGTGGATGTCTCTGTCGAGTAGAATATTTCGTCTGCCCGTGGTGGATGTTTCCGGTTCAGTCGTTTGTGAGTTGGTGGAAGGTCTCTGTCGTTGTAGATGTTTCTTCCTGCTGTTGATTAGTGGTAGATGTTTCCGGGGGCCGTTGTTGTGATTAGTGGAATGTCTCTGGTGTATTGTTGACTAGACCGTATTTTGCTGCCTGCAGTTGAGTGATTGTGATATGTTCTGCTGTGCAGATGTTGCAGGGAGAAGTTGTTGTGATTGTGGAAGTCTCATCTGTCGTTTGTAGATGTTTTAGTTACACTCGAGTGGAACTTTCAGGAGCTGGTGACTATAGTGATCCTGTTTCAGATGGTTCGAGTTGTTGTGATTGTGGATGTCCTCTGTTGTTTGTAGATGTTTCTGCTGCTGAGTGGTGGAGTTTTCAGGGTGCAGTTGTTGTGATTGTGGAAGTCTCTGTTGATTGTAGATGTTTCTGCTGCACTAGTGCTTCAGGGTGGTTTGTTTCAGTAGCTCTGTGTGTGAGATGTTTGCAGTCAGCTGACTGTGGAGTGTCTCTTTTGGGTTGTAGATGTTTCTGCTCATAGTTGTGGAGGTTCAGGAGCCGTTGTTGTATTGTGGTTCTCGCTGTTGTAGAATTTTTTCTGCTGCACTAGTTGTGATTTGTGGAGGTGCAGTTTGTTGGTTGTGGAAAGTGTCTGATGTTGGTAGATGTTCTGCTGCACTTGTTGTGGATGTTTTCAGGAGCAGCAGTCGTTGTGCTTTGTGGAATGTTTCTCATGGTGTAGATGTTTTTCTGCTGCACTAGTGCAGTTGTTGTTCTCCTGGATGCAGTCTGGTTGTGATTGTTGGAAAGTCTCTAGGTGTTGTAGATGTTTCTGCTGGCACTAGTGGTGGATGTTTCAGGAGCAGTCGTTGTGATTGTGGGAAGTCTCTGTTGTTTTAGATGTTTCTGCTGCACTAGTGGTGAATGTTTCAGGTGCAGTCGTTGTGATTGTGGAAGATAGTCTGTTGTTTGTAGATGTTTTCTGCTGCACTAGTGGTGGATGTTTCAGCAGCAGTCGTTGTGATTGTGGAAGTGGTCTCTGTCGTGTAGATGTTTCTGCTGCACTTGTGGTGGATGTTTCTGGTAGGCAGTCAGTTGTGATTGTGGAAGTGTCTGTTGTTGTAGATTTTTTTTCTACTGCACTAGTGGTGGATGTTTCAGGAGCAGTTGTTGTGATTGTGGAAGTCTCCGTTGTGTGTAGATGTTTCTGCTGCACTAGTGGTGGATGTTTCAGGAGCAGTCGTTTGTGATTGTGGAGTCTCTGTCGTTGATACTTGATGTTTCTGCTGCACGAGTAGTGGATATTTCCGTTGCAGTCGTTGTGATTGTGGAAGTCTCAGTGTTTGTAGATGTTTCTGCCGCACTAGTGGTAGATGATGTTCCGGTGCGTCGTTGTGATTGTGGAGCAAGTCTCTGTTGTTGTAGATGTTTCTGCTGCACTAGTAGGGATGTTTTAGGCTGCAGTTGTATGTGATGTGTTGAATGTATCTCTGTTAGTAGGTAGATGTTTCAGGAGCATTGTGTGTGATTGTGGATGTCTCTGTTGTTGTAGATGTTTCTGGCTGCACTAGTGGTGGATGTGGTAGATGCAGTTGTTGTGATTGTGGGGGCCTCTGTTGTGGTAGATGTTTCTGGTGCAGTGTTGTTGTGGAAGGCTCAGTTGTTTGTAGATGTTTCTGCTGCACTTGTGGTGATTTTTTCAGGAGCAGTCTTGTGATTGTGGAAGTCTCTGTTGTTGTTGATTTTCTGCTCCACTGGTGGTTTGATTGTTTCATGTTGCCAGTCGTTGTGATTATGGACGGGTGGTTTTGTAGTTGTAGATATTGTTGGATGGTGGATGTTTCTCCGGTGCAGTCGTTGTGATTGTGGAAGTCTCTGTTGTTGTAGATGTTTCTGCCGCTGCATAGTGGTAGATGTTTCAGTAGGAGTTGTTGTGATTGTGGAAGTCTCAGTTGATGTAGATGTTTCTGCTGCACTAGTTGTGGATGTTTCCGGTGCAGTTGTTGTGATTGTGGAAGTCTCAGTTGTTGAAGATATTTCTGCTGCACTTGTGGTGGATGTTTCTGCTGCAGTTGTGGAATGATTGTGTTGTGTTTAGTTGTTGAGGTTTTCTGCTGCACTAGTGGCTGGATATATTCCGGTGCAGTTATTGTAATGTGGAAATCTCTGTTTTTTGTAGATGTTTTCTGCTGCACTAGTGGTGCGATGTTTCAGGCTGCAGTCGTTGTGATTGTGGATGTCTCAGTTGTTGTAGATGTTTCTGCTGCACTAGTGGTGGATGTTTCAGGTGCAGTCGTTGTGATTGTAGAAGTGTCAGTTGTTGTAGATGTTTCTGCTGCACTAGTGGTGGATATTTCAGCAGCAGTCGTTGTGATTGTTGAAGACTCTGTAGTGGTAGATATTTCTGCTGCACTTGTGGTGGATGTATCTGGTACAGTCGTTGTGACTGTGGAAGTGTCAGTTGTTGTAGATGTTTCTACTGCACTAGTGGTGGATGTTTCAGGAGCAGTCGTTGTGATTGTGGAAGTCTCAGTTGTTGTAGATGTTTCTACTGCACTAGTGGTGGATGTTTCAGGAGCAGTCGTTGTGATTGTGGAGGTCTCTGTCGTAGTAGATATTTCTGCTGCACTGGTGGTGGATGTTTCCGGTTCAGTCGTTGTGATTGTGGAAGTCTCAGTGGTTGTAGATGTTTCTGCCGCATTAGTGGTAGATGTTTCCGGTGCAGTCGTTGTGATTGTGGAGGTCTCTGTTGTTATAGATGTTTCTGCTGCACTAGTAGTGGATGTTTCTGGTGCAGTTGTTGTGATTGTGGAAGTCTCTGTTGTTGTAGATGTTGCAGGAGAAGTTGTTGTGATTGTGGAAGTCTCTGTTGTTGTAGATGTTTCTGGTACACTAGAGGTGGATGTTTCAGGAGCACTTGTTGTGATTGTGGAGGTCTCTGTTGTGGTAGATGTTTCTGGTGCAGTCATTGTGACTGTGGAAGTCTCTGTTGTTGTAGATGTTTCTACTGCAGGAGTGGTGAATTTTTCAGGAGCTGTCATTGTGATTGTGGAAGTCTCTGTTGTTGTTGATGTTTCTGCTACACTAGAGGTGGATGTTTCAGGAGCAGTTGTTGTGATTGTGGAGGTCTCTGTTGTGGTAGATGATTCTGGTGCAGTCATTGTGTGACTGTGGAAGTCTCTGTTGTTGTAGATGTTTCTACTGCATTAGTGGTGGATGTTTCAGGAGCAGTTGTTGTGATTGTGGAAGTCTCTGTTGTTGTAGATGTTTCTGCTGCACTAGTGGTGGATGTTTCAGGTGCAGTTGTTGTGATTGTGGAAGTCTCTGTTGTTGTAGATGTTTCTGCTGCACTTGTGGTGGATGTTTCAGTAGCAGTCGTTGTGATTGTGGAAATTTCAGTTGTTGAAGGTGTTTCTGCTGCACTGGTGCTGGATGTTTCTGGTGCAGTTTTTGTAATTGTGGAAGTCTCAGTTGTTGTAGATGTTTCTGCTGCACTAGTGGTGCAGTTGCAGTTGTGGTGGAAGTTCTCAGTTGTTGTAGATTTTTTGCTGCAACGACTCTGTAGTGGTGGGATGTTTCAGGTGCATTCTTTGTGATTGTGGAAGTGTCTGTTGTTGAAAATGTTTCTGCTGCACTAGTGGTGGATGTTTCAGTTGCAGTCGTTGTGATTGTGGAAGTCGTTGTAGATGAGATTTTCTGTGATGTTGTGGTAGATGTTTCAGGTGCAGTCGTTGTGATTGTGGATGTCTCAGTTGTTGTAGACGTTTCTGCTACAATACTGGTCGATGTTTCAGGTGCAGTCGTTGTGATTGTGGAAGTCTCAGTTGTTGTAGATGTTTCTGCTGCACTAGTAAGTGGATGGATATTTCTGGATGCAGTCGTTGTGATTGTGGATGTCTAGTTTGTTGTAGTGTAGTGCGATTTTCAGGTGCACGGTTGTGGAATTCGTTGAGTCTTGTGATGTTTCTGGGTTCAGTCTCAGTTGTGATTGTGGAGTCTCTGTGTTTTTCTGCTGGCACTAGTGGTGGATGTTTCCGGTGCAGTCGTTGTGATGTGTGGAAGTCTCTCTTGTTGTATAGATGTTTCTGCTGCACTAGTGGTGGATGTTTCAGGAGCAGTTGTTGTGACTGTGGAAGTCTCTGTTGTTAGATGTTTTCTGACTGCACTATGTTGTTTCTGCAGTTGTTGTGATTGTGGAAGTCTCTAGTCGTTGTGGCTGTGGACGTCCTGTGGACGTCATGTTTCAGGTCAGTCTGTGATTGTAGATTGTTTCTGTTGCTGCACTAGTGGTGGATGTTTCATGTGCAGTTGTTGTGATTGTGGAAGTGTCTTTTTTTCTATATACGTCTCTGTTGTAGTGTGGTGATGTTTCAGGAGCTGTCGTTGTGATTGTGGAAACGTCTCTGTTGTTGTAGATGTTTCTGATGCACTAGAGGTGTGATGTTTCAGGAGCAGTTGTTGTGTGATTGTGGAAGTCTCTGTTGTGGTAGATGTTTCTGGTGCAGTCATTGTTGTACTGTGGAAGTCTCTGTTGTTGTAGATGTTTCTACTGCAGTAGTGGTGGATGTTTCCGGTGCATTTGTTGTGATTGTAGAGGTCTCTGTTGTTGTAGATGTTTCTACTGCAGTAGTGATGGAAGTTTCAGGAGCAGTTGTTGTGATTGTGGAACAGTCTCTGTTGTGGTAGATGTTTCTGCTGCAACGTGGTGCAGTCATTGTGACTGTGGAAGTCTCTGTTGTTGTAGATGTTTCTACTGCAGTAGTGGTGGATGTTTCAGGTTGCAGTCTTGTGATTGTGGAAGTCTCTGTTTGTTGTAGATGTTTCTGCTGCACTAGTGGTGGATGTTTCAGGTGTAGTTGCTGTGATTGTGGAGGTTTCTGTTGTTGTAGATATTTCTGCTGCACTAGTGGTGGATGTTTCCAGTGCAGTGATTGGAAGTTTCAGTGGTTGTAGATGTTTTTCTGCTGCACTTGGTGGTAGATGTTTCAGGTGCAGTGAGTCTCAATTGTTGTAGATCTGTTGTTGTAGATATTTCTTCTGCACTAGTGGTGGATGTATCTGGTGCAGTCGTTGTGATTGTGGAAGTCTCAATTGTTGTAGATGTTTCTGCTGCACTTGTTGCACTTTCAGGATGCAGTGGTGATTGTGGAGGTGCAGTTGTTGTAGATGTTTCTGAGTAGTGGGAATTTCTCGTGGAAGTCTTGTAGTTGTTTTCTGCTGACTGTTTGGATGTGTCTGGTACTTGTTGGTTGACTGTGGAAGTCGCAGTGGTAGATGTTTCTGTTGTAGATATAGTGGTGGATGTCTTCAGTCGTGTGTGATTGTGGAAGTTCAGTTGGAAGATTTCTGATGCACTAGTGTGGATGTTTCAGGTCTTTGTTGTGATTGTGGAAGTCTCAGTTGTTGATGTTTCTCCGAGCAGTGTTTGTGATGTGGAAGTCTCTGGTGTTGTAGATGTTTCTGGTCGCACTAGTGGTGGATAGTTTCAAGGAGTTTTGTTGTTGTGATTGTGGAAGTATCTCTGTTGTTGTTGTAGATGTTTCTGTTGCACTAGTGGTGGATGTTTCAGGAGCAGTTGTTGTGATTATGGAAGTCTCTGTTGTTGAAGATGTTTCTGCTGCACTAGTGTGTGATGATTTCAGGTGCAGTTGTTGTGAGATTGTGGAAGTCTCTGTTGTTGTAGATGTTTCTGTTGCAGGAGTGGTGGATGGTTGTGATTGTGGAAGTCTCTGTTGTTGTAGATGTTTCTGCTGCACTATAGTGGATGTTTCAGGTGCAGTCGTTGTGATTGTGGATTGTTGTTGAGATGTTTCTGCTGCACTCTTGTAGTTGTGTAGATATTTTCTGCTGCACTAGTGGTGGATGTGGCTGGATGTTGGTGCAGTCGTTTTGATTGTGGAAGTCTCAGTTGTTGTAGATGTTTCTGCCGCACTAGTGGTGGATGTTTCAGGTGCAGTCGTTGTAATTGTGGATGTCTCAGTTGTTGTAGATGTTTCTGCTACACTAGTGGTGGATGTTACAAGGTGCAGTCGTTGTGATTGTGGAAGTCTCTGTTTGTAGATGTTTCTGCTGCAGTAGTGGTGATGTTTCAGGAGAGTCTTTGTGATTGTGGAAGTGTTGTAGTAGATATTTCTGCTGCACTAGTGGTGGATGTTTCTGGTGCAGTTCGTTGTGATTGTGGAGTCTCAGTTGTTGTAGATGTTTCTGCTGCACTGGTGGTGGATGTTTCCGGTGCAGTCATTGTGATAGTGGAGGTCTCTGTCGTTGTAGACGTTTCTTCTGCACTGGTGGTGGATGTTTCTGGTGCAGTTGTTGTAATTGTGGAAGTCTCAGTTGTTGTAGATGTGTTCTGCTGCAGTGGTGGATGTTTAAGGAATGATTCAAGAGCAGTTGTGATTGTGGAAGTCTCTGTTGTTGTAGATGTTTCTGCTGCACTAGTGGTGGATGTTTCAGGAGCAGTTGTTGTGATTGTGGAAGTCTTCTGTTGTTGTAGATGTTTCTGCTGCACTAGTGGTGGATGTTTCATTGTTGTGATTGTGGAAGTCTCTGTTTTTGTAGATGTTTCTCCTGCACTAGTGGTGGATTTTTCAGGTGCATTCGATTTGATTGTGGAAGTGTCTGTTGTTGTGATGTTTCTGCCTGCACTAGAGGTGGATGTTTCAGGTGCAGTCGTTGTGATTGTGGAAGTCTCTGTTGTTGTAGATGTTTCTGGTGAAGTTATTGTGACTGTGGAAGTCTCTGTTGTTGAAGATGTTTCTACTTCAGAAGTGGTGGATGTTTCAGGAGCAGTTGTTGTGATTGTGGAAGTCTCTGTTGTTGTAGATCTTTCTGCTGCACTACTGATGGATGTTTCAGGTGCAGTTGTTCTAATTGTGGACGTGTCTGTTGTTGGAGATGTTTCTGCTGCACTAGTGGTGGAGGTTCTTTGCAGTACGTGTGTTTGTTGTGATTGTGGAAATTCTCTGTTGTTGTAGATGTTTCTGCTGCACTAGTGGTGGATGTTTCAGGAGCAGTTGTTGTGATTGTGGAAGTCTCTGTTGTTGGAGATGTTTCTGCTGCACTAGTGGTGGATGTTTCAGGTGCAGTTGTTGTAATTGTGGATGTCTCAGTTGTTGTGGATGTTTCTGCTACACTAGTGGTGGATGTTACAGGTACAGTTGTTGTGATTGTGGACGTGTCTGTTGTTGTAGATGTTTCTCCTGCACTAGTGGTGGATGTTTCAGGTGCATTCTTTGTGATTGTGGAAGTGTCTGTTGTTGAAAATGTTTCTGCTGCACTAGTGGTGGATGTTTCAGGTGCAGTCGTTGTGACTGTGGAAGTCTCTGTTGTTGTAGATGTTTCTGCTGCACTAGTGGTGAATGTTTCAGGTGCAGTCGTTGTGATTGTAGAAGATTCAGTTGTTGTAGATGTTTCTCAGGTGCTCCGTTGCACTTGTGGTGGATGTTGTTATATGGGTGCAGTCGTTGTGATTGTGGAAGTGCTCTGTTGTTGTAGATGTTTTCTGCTGCACTAGTGGTGGATGTTATTGGTGCAGTTGTTGTGATTGTGGACGTGTCTGTTTTTGTAGATGTTTCTCCTGCACTAGTGGTGGATTTTTCAGGTGCATTCGATTTGATTGTGGAAGTGTCTGTTGTTGAAAATGTTTCTGCTACACCAGAGGTGGATGTTTCAAGAGCAGTTGTGTGTGATTGTGGGGGTCTCTGTTGTTGTAGAGATATTTCTGCAGCACTAGTGGTGGATGTTTCCGGTGCAGTTGTTGTGATTGTGGAAGTCTCTGTTGTTGTTGATGATTCTGCAGCACTAGTGGTGGATGTTTCAGGAGCATCGTTGTGATGTTGTTGTGTGTTTTTAGTCTTTGAAAGTGCGTGTTGTGGTTAGATGTTTCTCGGTGCAGTTGGTGTGATTGTGGAAGTCTCTGTTGTTGTAAATGTTTCTGCTGCACTAGAGGTGGATATTTCAGGAGCAGTTGTTGTGATTGTGGAAATGTCAGTTGTTGTAGACATTTCTGCTGCAGTAGCAGTAGATGTATCCGGTGCAGTTGTTGTGATTGTGGAGGTCTCTGTTGTTGAAGATGTTTCTGCTGCAGTAGTCGTGGATGTTTCAGGAGCAGTTGTTGTGATTGTGGAGGTTGTTGGTAGATGTTTCTCTGTTGTGGTAGATGTTTCTGGTGCAGTCATTGTGATTGTGGAGGTCTCTGTTGATGTAGATGTTTCTGCTGCACTAGTGCTGGATGTTTCTGGTGCAGTTTTTGTGATTGTGGAAGTCTGTGTTGTTGTAGATGTTTTCTGCTGCACTAGTGGTGGATGTTTCGGGTGTAGTTGTTGTGATTGTGGAGTCTTCTCTGTTGTTGTAGATGTGTTCTGCAGCACTAGTGGTGGATGTTTCCGGTGCCGTTGTTGGGACTGTGGAAGTCTCTGTTTGTTGTATTGATGTTTCTGCTGCAGTAGTGGTGGATGTTCTCAGGAGCAGTTGTTGTGATTGTGGAAGTCTCTGTTGTTGTAGATGTTTCTGCTGCACTAGTGGTGGATGTTTCAGGTGCAGTTGTTGTGATTGTGGAAGTCTCTGTTGTTGTAGATGGTTTCTGCTGGACTAGTGGTGGATGTTTCAGGTGCAGTGCTTCACATTGTGGAAGTATCAGTTGTTGAAGATGTTTCTGCTGCACTAGTGGTGGATGTTTCTAGTGCAGTTTTTGTGATTGTGGAAGTCTCATTTGTTGTAGATGATTCTGCTGCACTAGTGGTGGATATTTCAGGAGCAGTTGTTGTGATTGTTGAAGTCTCTGTTGTTTTAGATGTTTCTCTTGCACTAGTGGTGAATGTTTCAGGTGCATCCGTTGTGATTGTGGAAGTGTCTGTTGTTGAAAATGTTTCTACTGCACTAGTGGTGGATGTTTCAGTTGCAGTCGTTGTGATTGTGGAAGTCTCTCTAGTTGTAGATGTTTCTGCTGCACTGGTGGTGGATGTTTCCGGTGCAGTCATTGTGATAGTGGAAGTGTCAGTTTGTTTGTAGATGTTTCTGCTGCACTAGTAGTGGATATTTCAGTTGCATTCGTTGTGATTGTGGAAGTTTCAGTTGTTGTAGATGTTTCTGCTGCACTTGTGGTGGATGTTTCAGGAGCAGTCGTAGTGATTGTGGAAGTTTCAATTGTTGTAGATGTTTCTGCTGCACTAGTTGTTGATGTCTCTGGTGCAGTCGTTGTGATAGCTGAAGTCCCTGTTGTTGTAGACGTTTCCGCTGCAATAGTGGTCGACGTTTCAGGTGCAGTTGTTGTGATTGTAGAGGTCTCTGTTGTTGTAGATGTTTCTGCACCACTAGTGGTGGATATTTCCGGTACAGTTGTTGTGATTGTGGAGGTCTCTGTTGTGGCTGTGGACGTCTCTTTTGGTAGATGTTTCCTGTGCAATCATTGTGATTGTGGAAGTCTCTGTTGTTGTAGATGTTTCTGGTACACTAGAGGTGGATGTTTCAGGAGCAGTTGTTGTGATTGTGGAGGCCTCTGTTGTGGTAGATGTTTCTGGTGCAGTCATTGTGACTGTGGAAGTCTCTGTTGTTGTAGATGTTTCTGCTGCACTAGTGGTAAGAGGTGGATGTTTCAGTTGTTGTGATTGTGGAAGTCTCTGTTGTTGTAGATGTTTCTGGTACACTAGAGGTGGATGTTTCAAGAGCAGTTGTTGTAGGTTTTGTGTTGTGGATGTCTCTGTTGTGGTAGATGTTTCTGGTGCAGTCATTGTGGATGTTTCAGTCTCAGTTGTTGTAGATGTGGAAGTCTCTGTTAGTGTGGTGGATGTTTCAGCAGCAGTTGTTGTGATTGTGGAAGTCTCTGTTGTTGTAGATGTTTCAGCAGCACTAGTGGTGGATGTTTCAGCAGCAGTTGTTGTGATTGTGGAAGTCTCTGTTGTTGTAGATGTTTCTGCTGAACTAATGGTCAATGTTTCCAGTGCAGTTGTTGTGATTGTGGAAGTGTCTATTGTTGTAGATGTTTCTGCTGCAGTAGTGGTGGATGTTTCAGGAGCAGTTGTTGTGATTGTGGAAGTCTCTGTTGTTGTAGATGTTTCTGCTGCACTAGTGGTGGATGTTTCAGGTGCAGTTGTTGTGATTGTGGAAGTCTCTGTTGTTGTAGATGTTTCTGCTGCACTAGTGGTGGATGTTTCAGGTGCAGACGTTGTGACTGTGGAAGTCTCTGTTTTTTTGTAGATGTTTCTGCTGCACTAGTGGTGGATGTTTCAGGTGCAGTCGTTTGTGATTGTGGAAATGTCTCTGTTGTTGTAGATGTTCCTGCTGCACTAGTGGTGGATGTTTCAGCAGCATTTGTTTTGATTGTGGAAGTCTCTGTTGTTGTAGATGTTTCTGCTGCACTAGTGGTGAATGTTTCAGGTGCAGTCGTTGTGACTGTAGAAGTGTCAGTTGTTGTAGATGTTTCTGCTGCACTAGTGGTGGATGTTTCAGCAGCAGTTCTTGTGATTGTGGAAGTCTCTGTTGTTGTAGATGTTTCTGTTGCACTAGTGGTGGATGTTTCAGGAGCAGTTGTTGTGATTATGGAGGTGTCTGTAGTTGTAGATATTTCTGCTGCACTGGTGGTGGATGTTTCCGGTTCAGTTTTTGTGTTTTGATTTTGGAAGTCTCTGTGGTTGTAGATGTTTCTGCACCACTAGTGGTGGATATTTCCGGTACAGTTGTTGTGATTGTGGAGGTCTCTGTTGATGTAGATGTTTCTGCTGCACTAGTGGTGGTTGTTTCCGGTGCATTTGTTGTGATTGTGGAAGTCTCTGTTGTTGTAGAAGTTTCTGCTGCACTAGGGGTGGATGTTTCAGGAGCAGTTGTTGTGATTGTGGAATTCTCTGTTGTTGTAGATGTTTCTGTTGCACTAGTGGTGGATGTTTCAGGAGCAGTTGTTGTGATTATGGAAGTCTCTGTTGTGGTAGATGTTTCTGGTGCAGTCATTGTGACTGTGGAAGTCTCTGTTGTTGTAGATGTTTCTACTGCAGTAGTGGTGGATGTTTCAGGAGCAGTTGTTGTGATTGTGGAAGTCTCTGTTGTTGTAGATGTTTCTACTGCAGTAGTGGTGGATTTTTCAGGAGCTGTCATTGTGATTGTGGAAGTCTCTGTTGTTGTTGATGTTTCTGCTACACTAGAGGTGGATGTTTCAGGAGCAGTTGTTGTGATTGTGGAGGTCTCTGTTGTGGTAGATGTTTCTGGTGCAGTCATTGTGACTGTGGAAGTCTCTGTTGTTGTAGATGTTTCTACTGCAGTAGTGGTGGTTGTTTCAGGAGCAGTTGTTGTGATTGTGGAAGTCTCTGTTGTTGTAGATGTTTCTGCTGCACTAGTGGTGGATGTTTCAGGTGCAGTTGTTGTGATTGTGGAAGTCTCTGTTGTTGTAGATGTTTCTGCTGCACTTGTGGTGGATGTTTCAGTAGCAGTCGTTGTGATTGTGGAAATGTCAGTTGTTGAAGGTGTTTCTGCTGCACTAGTGGTGAATGTTTCAGGTGCAGTCGTTGTGACTGTGGAAGTCTCTGTTGTTGTAGATGTTTCTGCTGCACTAGTGGTGAATGTTTCAGGTGCAGTCGTTGTGACTGTGGAAGTCTCTGTCGTTGTAGATGTTTCTGTTGCACTGGTGGTGGATTTATCTGGTGCAGTGGTTGTAATTGTGGAAGTCCCACTTGTTGTAGATGTTTCTCCTTCAGTCGTTGTGACTGTGGAAGTCTCTGTTGTTGTAGATGTTTCTGCTGCACTAGTTGTGGATATTTCCGGTGCAATTGTTGTGATTGTGGATGTCTCTGCTGGTGTAGATGTTTCTGCTGCACTAGTGGTGGTTGTTTCATCTGCAGTTGTTGTGATTGTGGAGGTCTCTGTTGTTGTTGTAGATGTTGCAGCAGGAGTTGTTGTGGCCAATAAGTAATCTGTTGTTGGTTCATAAGAAAATGCTTTTCTGTTTAGATGGCACTCACAAAAGCAATGACAAAAGAAAACTTTTTGTATTCAGACTTTGTATTTAGCTTTTTATAGAATGCTTAAAAAAACATTAATACTCATCAAAGTTAATCTAAAATCATGTCTAATCTTACCATTTTACCAGTCCGTGCATTGTCTCACATTTGTACAATACAAGATTTGTTTATACATTTTGGTTTTAGGTTTTGTCCGACATACCTGTACCATTAACTGTGAAAGAAGTTATGTTCAGGGTATTGAGAGTAAATGCGTCATTCAGTAATGTCATTGCAACTTGATCCTCTGTTGGGACTTCCTGTGTAGAGTTGAAAACGGCATCTGCTGTGGTAATGACTGACCCCTTGCTGGAATAAATTATTTGAAATTCTGTCATATTGCAATTATTTCTTCATATCCCCACCTCACCAATAAATGGATTAATCACATGTTTTTTTTTATTGCTCACAGTTTCAAACATAAACAGGGGCACTCTATGAATAAAATAATCAGCACTGAAAAATAGAGTATTTACCTGAAGTATAGCACATCGACTCTTAGGAAGGAAGGAAACTTCTGGAAAAGGGCTTTAAGCTAAAACAAAATAGAGACATTTTAAATGAATTATTACAAATCAAAAGAAGTGTAAAGTATTTATGATTAAATGTAAATTCTATTTATTCAATGAATGATTATACAGTAAAAACAGTATAAAGGTTTGAACTCACTGAATGTTGAACAAGTTGGGCCCTTTCTTTGAAAGCAGGAGATTGTGAATTTTTGAGTTCATCTGTAAATGAATCTTTAGAGCGGAACACCAGCTGTATTTTCACTTCATTTAAAGCCTCCGTTGTTACAGATGTTTCAGCTGCAGTTGTTGTGATTGTGGAAGTCTCTGTTGTTGTAGATGTTTCTGCTGCACTAGTGGTGGGTGTTTCCGGTGCAGTTGTTGTGATTGTGGAAGTCTCAGTTGTTGTAGATGTTTCTCCTGCAGTTGTTGTGACTGTGGAAGTCTCTGTAGTTATAGATGTTTCTGCTGCACTAGTGGTGGATGTTTCAGCAGGAGTTGTTGTGATTGTGGATGTCTCAGTTGTTGTAGATGTTTCTGCTACACTAGTGGTGGATGTTTCCGGTGCAGTTGTTGTGAATGTGGAAGTCTCTGTTGTTGTAGATGTTTCTGCTGTAGTATTGGTGGATGTTTCAGGAGCAGTTGTTGTGACTGTGGATGTCTCTGCTGTTGTAGATGTTTCTTCTGCACTAGTGGTGGATTTTTCGGGTGTAGTTGTTGTGATTGTGGAAGTCTCTGTTGTTTGTGATGTTTCTACTTTCTGGAAGTGGTGGATGTTTGCCAGTAGTGTGGAGCAGGAGCAGTTGTTGTGATTGTGGAAGTCTCTGTTGTTGTAGATGTTTCTGCTGAACTAGTGACGGATGTTTCAGGTGCAGTTGTTCTGATTGTGGACGTGTCTGTTGTTGTAGATGTTTCTGCTGCACTAGTGGTGGATGTTTCAGGTGCAGTTGTTGTAATTGTGGAAGTCTCAATTGTTGTAGATGTTTCTGCTGCACTTGTGGTGGATGTTTGAGTTAGCAGTTGTTGTGATTGTGGAAATTTCAGTTGTTGTAGATGTTTTCTGCTGCACTAGTGCTGGATGATATTTCTAGTGCAGTTTTTGTAATTGTGGAAGTCTCATTTGTTGTAGATGATTCTGCTGCACTAGTGGTGGATATTTCAGGTGCAGCAGTGTTGTGATTGTGGAAGTCTCTGTTGTTGTAGATGTTTCTGCTGCACTAGTGGTTGATGTTTCAGGTGCAGTCGTTGTGATAGTGGACGTCCCTTGTTGTTGTAAATGTTTCTGCTGCACTAGTGGTGGATGTTTCAGTGTGCAGTCGTTGTGATTGTTGAAGGTCTCTGTTGTGTGGTATATGTTTCTGCTGCACTAGTGGTGGATAATTCCGGTTCAGTTATGATTGGAGAAATCTCTGTTGTTGTAGATATTTCTTCTGCACTAGTGGTGGATGTATCTGGTGCAGTTGTTGTGATTGTGGAGGTCTCTGTTGTTGTAGATGTTTCTGCTGCACTAGTGGTTGATATTTCTTCAGCAGTTGTTGTGATTGTGGAGGTCTCTGTTGTTGTAGATGTTTCTGCTGCACTAGTTGTTGATGTTTCTGCAGCAGTTGTTGTCATTGTGGAGGTCTCTGTTGTTGTAGATGTTTCTGCTGTCTGCACGTGGATGTTTGATGTTTCCGGTGCAGTTGTTGTGATTGTGGAGGTCTCTGTTGTTGAAGATGTTTCTGGCTGCACTAGTTGTTGATGTTTCTGCAGCAGTTGTTGTGATTGTGGAAGTCTCTGTTGCTGCAGATATTTCAGGAGCAGTTGTTGTGATTGTGGAGGTATCTGTTGTTTTAGATGTTTCAGGAGCAGTTGTTGTGATTGTGGAGGTCTCTGTTGTTGTAGATGTTTCAGGAGCAATTGTTGTGATTATGGAGGTGTCTGTTGTTGTTTGTCAGGAGTGTTTCTGATTGTGGAAGTCTCTCTGTTGTTCTTTCAGCAGCAGTTGTTGTGACTGTGAAGGTCTCTGTTGATGTATATGTTTCTGCTGCAGTAGTGGTGGATGTTTCCAGGAGCAGTTGTTGTTCATTGTGGAAGGTCTCTGTTGTTGTAGATGTTTCTGTTGCACTAGTGGTGGATGTTTCCGGAGCAGTTGTTGTGATTGTGGAAGTCTCTGTTGTTGTAGATGTATCCGGTGCAGTTGTTGTGATTGTGGAAGTCTGTGTTGTTGTAGAGGTTTCTGCTGCACTAGTGGTGGATGTTTCAGCAGCAGTTGTTGTGATTGTGGAAGTCTCTGTTGTTGTAGATGTTTCAGCAGCACTAGTGGTGGATGTTTCCTGTGCAGTTGTTGTGATAGTGGAGGTCTCTTGTTGTTGTAGATGTTTCTGCTGCACTGTGGTGGATGTTTCAGGTGCAGTCTTGTTGTGATTGTGGAAATGTCTCTTGTTGTAGATGTTTCTGCTGCACTAGTGGTGGATGTTTTCAGGTGCAGTTGTTGTGATTGTGGAAGTCTCTGTTGTGTTGTAGATGTTTCTGCTGCACTAGTGGTGAATGTTTCAGGTGCAGTTGTTGTGCTTGTGGAAGTCTCTGGTTGTTGTAGATGTTTCTGCTGCAGGAGCATTTTCTGGTTGGTTGTGATTGTGGGAAGTCTCTGTTGTTGTAGATGTTTCAGGAGCAGTTGTTGTGATTGTGGAAGTATCTGTTGTTGTAGACTATATCTGAGCAGTTGTTGTGATTGTGGAAGTCTCTGTTGTTGTAGATGTATCCGGTGCAGTTGTTGTGATTGTGGAGGTCTCTGTTGTTGAAGATGTTTCTGCACCACTAGTGGTATATATCACCTGCAACAGTTGTTATAATTGAGGACTCCTCTGTTGAAGAAGATTCTTCTGCAGCACTAGTGCATGATTTCACTGGAGCAGTTTTTGTGATTTTGGAAGTCTCTGTTGTTGTAGATGTTTCAGGAGCAGTTGTTGTGATTGTGGAAGTCTCTGTTGTTGTAGATGTTTCAGGAGCAGTTGTTGTGATTTTGGATCTCTGTTGTTGTCAGGTTTCCGGAGCAGTTGTTGTGATTTGTGGAAGTCTCTGTTGTTGTAGATGTTTTCGGAGCAGTTGTTGGTGATTGTGGATGTGTCTGTTGTTGTGGATATTTCTGCTGAAGTAGTGCTGGATGTTTTTGGTGCATTTGTTGTGATTGTGGAAGTTTCTGTTGTTGTAGATGTTCCTGCTGCACTAGTGGTGGATGTTTCCTGTGTGTAGTTGTTGTTGTGATTGTGGAGTCTTCTTGTTGTTGTAGATGTTTCAGCAGCACTAGTGGTGGATGTTTCCTGTGCAGTTGTTGTGATAGTGGAGGTCTCTGTTGTTGAAGATGTTTCTGCTGCACTAGTGGTGGATGTTTCCAGT
Source organism: Cyprinus carpio (assembly GCF_018340385.1). Classification (NCBI taxonomy): domain Eukaryota; kingdom Metazoa; phylum Chordata; class Actinopteri; order Cypriniformes; family Cyprinidae; genus Cyprinus; species Cyprinus carpio. The sequence goes on along the minus strand of NW_024873408.1, from coordinate 10,987 downwards.
TCAGTTGTTGTGATTGTGGAGGTCTCTTTTGTTGTAGATGTTTCAGGAGCAGATGTTGTTATTGTGGAAGTTTCTGCTGTTGTTGTAGATGTTTCAGGTGCAGTTTGTTGTTATTGTGGAAGTCTCTGTTGTTGTAGATGTTTCTGCTGCACTAGTGGTGGATGTTTCAGGTGCAGTTGTTTCAGTGATTGTGGAAGTCTCTGTTGTTGTTAGATGTTTCTGCTGCACTAGTTGTGATTGTGGAAGTCTGTGTTGTTTCAGGTGCAGCAGTTGTTGTGATTGTGGAAGTCTCTGTTGTTGTAGATGTTTTCTGCTGCACTAGTGGTGGATGTTTCAGGAGCAGTTGTTGTGATTGTGGAAGTCTCTGTTGTTGTAGATGTTTCTACTGCAGTAGTGGTGGATGTTTCAGGAGCAGTTGTTGTGATTGTGGAAGTCTCTGTTTTTGTAGATGTTTCTGCTGCACTAGGTGTGGATGTATTATCCTCAGTTGTGGTGATTGTGGAAGTGTCTGTTGTTGTAGATGTAGTTGTTTCTTGCTGCACTGGAAGTCTCTGTTGTTTGGATGTTTCATGCTGCAGTTGTTTGTGATTGTGGAAGTCTCTGTTGTTGTAGATGTTTGCAGGTGCTAGTTGTGTGGCTGATAAGTTTCTCTTGTTGTAGATGGTTCAGTGCATGTTTTTTTGATTGTGGAAGTCTCTGTTGTTGTAGATGTTTTCGGCTGCACAGTAGTGGTGGATGTTTCTGGTGCAGTGTTGTGATTGTGGATAGTCTCTGTTGTTGCATCTAAGATGTTTCAGGAGCAGTTGTTGTGATTATGGAAGTCTCTGTTGTTGAAGATGGTTTCTGCTGCACTAGTGGTGGATTTTCAGAAGCAGTTGTTGTGATTGTGGAAGTCTCAGTTGTTGTAGAGAACGTTTCTGCTGCACTAGTGGTGGATGTTTCAGGTGCAAGATTGTTGTGATTGTGGAAGTCTCCCTGTTGTTGTAGATGGTTTCTGCAGGACTAGTGGTGATGTTTCATTGTGGAACAGTCTGTTGTTGTTAATGTTGAGAAGTTTTTTGTGTTGTGGAGGTTGTTGTAATAGATGTTTCTGGGTGCAGTTTGTTGTGATTGTGGAGGTCTCTGTTGATGTAGATGTTTCTGCTGCACTAGTGCTGGATGTTTCTGGTGCAGTTTTTGTGATTGTGGAAGTCTCTGTTGTTGTAGATGTTTCTGCTGCACTAGGGGTGGGTGTTTCAGGGTGTTGTGTTGTGTGATTGTGAAAGTCTCAGTTGTTTGTTTAGGATGTTTCTGCTTGTGGAACTAGTGGTGTAGATGTTTCCAGTGCAGTCTGTTGTGATTGTGGAAGTCTCTGTTGTTGTAGATGTTTCAGGAGCAGTTGTTGTGATTGTGGAAGTCTCTGTTGTTGTAGATGTTTCTGCTGCAGTAGTGGTGGTTGTTTCCGGTGCATTTGTTGTGATTGTGGAGGTCTCTGTTGTTGTAGATGTTCCTGCTGCACTAGTGGTGGATGTTTCCGGTGCAGTTGTTGTGATTGTGGAAGTCTCTGTTGTTGTAGATGTTTCTGCTGCACTAGTGGTGGATGTTTCTGGTGTAGTTGTTGTGATTGTGGAAGTTGTCTGTGATTGTAGATGTTCTCTGTTGTTGGTAGATGTTTCCGCTGCAGTTGTTGTGATTGTGGAAGTCTCTGTTGTTGTAGATGGTTTCTGCTGCACTAGTGGTGGATTGTGACTGTGTCAGTTGTGTGATTGTGGAAGTCTCTGTTGTTGTAGATGTTTCTGCTGCAATAGTGGTGGATGTTTCTGGTGCAGTTGTTGTGATTGTGGAAGTCTCTGTTGTTGTAGATGTTTCTGCTGCAGCTTTTGTAGGTGTTTCTGGTGCAGTTGTTGTGATTGTGGAAGTCTCTGTTGTTGTAGATGTTTCAGGAGCAGTTGTTGTGATTGTGGAAGTCTCTGTTGTTGTAGATGTTTCAGGAGCAGTTGTTGTGATTGTGGAGCTCTCTGTTGCTGTAGATGTTTCTGCTTCACTAGTGGTGGATGTTTCCGTTGCTGTTGTTGTGATTGAGATGTATCCGGTGCAGTATAGATGTTTCAGGATCAGTTGTTGTGAGTGTGGAAGTCTGTGTTTGCTGCACTATTTTTATATTTCTCCACAACATTTGTGTCACATTGTAGATCGGATTGTGGAAAGTTTCTGTTGTTGTAGATGTTCTGCTGCTGCACTAGTGGTGGATGTTTCAGGGTGCAGTTGTTGTGATTGTGGAAAGTCTCTGTTGTTTGTAGATGTTTCTGCTGCACCTAGTGGTGGATGTTTCAGGTGCAGTTGTTGTGATTGTGGAAGTCTCTGTTTTGTTAGATGTAGATGTTTCTGCTGCACTCAGTGGTGGATGTTTCTCCTGCAGTTTTTGTGACTGTGGAAGTCTCTATTGTTGTAGATGTTTCTGCTGCATTAGTGGTGGATGTTTCAGCAGCAGTTGTTGTGATTTTGGAAGTCTCTGTTGTTGTAGATGTTCCTGCTTCATAAATGTTTCATGATCAGTTGTTGTATTTGTTGTGATTGTGGAAGTCTCTGTTGTTGTAGATGTTGCAGGAGCAATTGTTGTGATTGTGGAAGTCTCTGTTGTTGTAGATGTTTCAGGAGCAGTTGTTGTATTGCGGAAGTCTCTGTTGTTGTAGATGTTTCTGCTGCACTAGTGGTGGATGTTTCTGGTGCAGTTTTTGTGATTGTGGAAAGTCTCTGTTGTTGTAGATGTTTTCTGCTGCACTAGTGGTGGATGTTTCCGGTGCTGTTGTTGTGATTGTGGAAGTCTCTGTTGTTGTAGATGTTTCAGGAGCAGTTGTTGTGATTGTGGAAGTCTCTATTGTTGTAGATGTTTCTGCTGCACTAGTGGTGGATGTTTCTGGTGCAGTTTTTGTGATTGTGGAAGTCTCTGTTGTTGTAGATGTTTCTGCTGCACTAGTGGTGGGTGTTTCCGGTGCCGTTGTTGGGATTGTGGAAGTCTCTGTTGTTGTAGATGTTTCTGCTGCACTAGTGGTGGATGTTTCCGGTGCAGTTGTTGTCATTGTGGAAGTCTCGGAGGTTGTGGATGTTTCTGCTGCAGTTGTTGTGACTGTGGAAGTCTCTGTAGTTATAGATGTTTCTGCTGCACTTGTTGTAGATGTTTTCTGCTGCACTGTTGGGTGTAGTGAGATGTCTCCGGTGCAGTTGTGTGATGTTGGAAGTCATTTGTTGTGAGTGGAAGTCTCTGTTGTTGTAGATGTTTCCGGAGCAGTTGTTGTGATTTTGGGAGTCTCTGTTGTTGTAGATGTTTCGGCTGCACTAGTGGTGGATGTTTCTGGTGTAGTTGTTGTAATTGTGGAGGTTTCTGTTGTTGTATATGTTTCTGCTGCACTAGTGGTGGATGTTTCCGGTGCTGTTGTTGTGATTGTGGAAGTCTCAATTGTTGTAGATGTTTCTGCTGCACTTGTGGTGGATGTTTGGAAGTCGGAGCAGTTGTTGTGATTGTGGAAGTCTCTGTTGTTGTAGATGTCTTGTTGCACTAGTGGTGGATGTTTCAGGTTGTTGTGATTGTGGAAGTCTCTGTTGTTGTAGATGTTTCTGCTGCAATAGTGGTGGATGTTTCTGGTGCAGTTTTTGTGATTGTGGAAGTCTCTGTTGTTGTAGATGTTTCTGCTGCACTAGGGCTAGATGTATTATCCTCAGTTGTTGTGATTGTGGAAGTGTCTGTTGTTGTAGATTTCAGGAGCAGAGTGTTGTGAGTGGGGTCTGTTGTTGTAGATGTTTCCGGTGCAGTTGTCGTGATTGTGGAGGTTCTGTTGTTGTAGATGTTTCAGGTGCAGGTCGTTGTGATTGTGGAAGTCTCTGTTGTTGTAGATGTTTCTGGTGCACTAGAGGTGGATGTTTCTGGTGTAGTTGTTGTGATTGTGTAGGTTTCTGTTGTTTTAGATATACCTTCCTCATCCACTAGTGGATGATTCAGCACAACAGCATTTGTTTGTGATTGTGGAAGACTCTGTTGTTGTAGATGTTTCAGGAGCAGTTGTTGTTTTTGTGATGTGGAAGTCTCTGTTGTTGTAGATGTTTCAGGAGCAGTTGTTGTGATTGGTGGAAGTCTCTGTTGTTGTAGATGTTTCTGCTGCACTAGTGGGTGGATGTTTCAGGAGTTGCAGTTGTTGTGATTGTGGAAGTCTCTGTTGTTTGTAGATGTTTCTGTTGCACTAGTGGTGGATGTTTCTGGTGTGCAGTTTTGTAGTGTTTCAGGAAGTCAGTTGTTGTAAATGTTTATGCTGCACTAGTGGTGGATGTTTCAGCAGCAGTTGTTGTGATTGTGGAAGTCTCTGTTGTTGTAGATGTTTTCGGAGCAGTTGTTGTGATTGTGGAAGTCTCTGTGTGTTGTTGAGAGGTTTCTGCTGCACTAGTGGTGGATGTTTTCTGGTGTAGTTTGTTGTGATTGTGGAAGTCTCTGTTGTTGTAGATGTTTCTGCTGCACTAGTTGTGAATGTTTCCATTGCAGTTGGTGTGATTGTGGAAGTCTCTATAGCTCACTAGTTGTGGATGTTTCCATTGCAGTTGGTTTGATTGTGAAAGTCTAAGACACCGTTGTTGTAGATGTTTCGGCAGCAGTTGTTGTGATTGTGGAAAGTCTCTGTTGTTGTAGATGTTTTCAGGAGCAGTTTGTTGTGATTGTGGAAGTCTCTGTTGTTGTAGATGTTTCTGCTGCAATAGTGGTGGATGTTTCTGGTGCAGTTGTTGTGATTGTGGAAGTCTCTGTTGTAGATGTTTTCTGCTTGCAACAAGTGGTGGATGTTTTCAGTTGCAGTTGTTGTGATTGTGGAAGTCTCTGTTGTTGTAGATGTTTCTTCTCTTGCACTAGTGGTGGATGTTTCCGGAGCAGTTGTTGTGATTTTGGGAGTCTCTGTTGTTGTAGATGTTTCCGGTGCAGTTGTCGTGATTGTGGAGGTTTCTGTTGTTGTGATGTTTCTTGTGATTGTGGAGGTCTGTGTTGTTGCAGATGTTTCAGCTGCAGTTGTTGTGATTGTGGAGTCTGTGTTGTTGTAGATGTTTCTGCTGAATTGGTGGGTAGATGTTTCAGGAGCAGTTGTTGTGATTATGGAAGTCTCTGTTGTTGAAGATGGTTCAGGAGCAGTTGTTGTGATTGTGGAAGTCTCTGTTGTTGTAGATGTTTCAGGAGCAGATGTTGTTATTGCGGAAGTCTGGTGTTGTGGAAGTTGTAGTTGTTGATTGCTGTGCTGCACTAGTTGGTGTGTATGTTTCGGTGTAGTTGTTGTGATTGTGGAAGTCTGTGTTGTTGTAGAGGTTTCTGCTGCACTAGTGGTGGATGTTTCGGGTGTAGTTGTTGTGATTGTGGAAGTCTCTGTTGTTGTACTCCTGCAGTTGTTGTTGTCACTGAGTGGTGGAAGTCCCTTTGTTGTGCATGGTTCAGATGATTTGTTGTGATAGTGGAAGTCTCTGTTGTTGTAGATGTTTCTGCTGCAATATAGTGGATGTTTCAGGTGCAAGTTGTTGTGATTGTGGAAGTCTCTGTTGTTGTAGATGTTTCTGCTGGTGCGCTAGTGGTAGCATTCTGGTGTAGTTGTTGTGATTGTGTAGGTTTCTGTTGTGGTAGATGTTCCTGCTGCACTAGTGGTGGATGTTTCAGCAGCATTTGTTTTGATTGTGGAAGTCTCTGTTGTTTTAGAGATTTTTCTGCTGTTTCCTAGTGATTGATGGAATGTCTGTTTTGCAGAGGTTTCAGGAGCATTTTGTGATTGTGGAAGTCTCTGTTGTTGTAGATGTTTTCAGGAGACTTGTGTTTGAATGTTACTCTGTGTTGTAGATGTTCAAGTCCTGTGTGCTTTTTTGTAGATGTTTCTGGCTGCACTAGTTGTGGATGTTTCAGGTGCAGTTGTTTGTGATTGTGGAAGTCTCTTGTGTTTGTGTAGATGTTTCTGCTGCAGCAGTGTTGGATTGTTTTTGTGGAAGTGTGCAATGTTGTTGTTGTTGAGAGCATTGTTGTGGTTGCGGAGTCTCTGTTGGAAGTCTCAGCTGTTGTTGTGATGTTTCATGCTTCTTGTTGTTTGTAGATTGTTTCTGGTGCACTAGTTGGTGAATTTGTTTTGTGGAATAAGTCTCTGTTGTTGTAGATGTCTCTGTTGTTGTAGATGGATGTTTCAGGCTGCAGTTTGTGTGATTGTTGGAAGATCTTTGTTTAAGTCTCTGTTGTTGTAGATTGTTGTGATTGTGGAAGTCTCTGTTGTTGTAGATGTTTCAGGAGCAGTTGTTGTGATTGTGGAAGTCTCTGTTGTTGTAGATGTTTCAGGAGCAGTTTTTGTGATTTTGGAAGTCTCTGTTGTTGTAGATGTTTCTGCTGGACTAGTGGTGGATGTTTCGGTAGCAGTTGTCTTGATTGTTGAAGTTTCTGTTGTAGATGTTTCTGCTGCACTAGTTGTGGATGTTTCCATTGCAGTTTGTTGTGACTGTGGAAGTCTCTGTTGTTGTAGATGTTTCAGGAGCAGTGTTGTGATTGTGGAAGTCTCTGTTGTTGTAGATGTTTCAGGAGCAGTTTTTTGTGTGATTGTGGAAGTCTCTGTGGTTTGTAGATGTTCAGGAAGCAGTTGTGTGATTGTGGAAGTCTCTGTGTTTGTGGAAGTTGTTTCTGGTTGCATAGTGGTGATGATGCCTGCAAGCTAGTTGTTGTGATTATGGAAGTCTCTGTTGTGTAAGGGTGTCAGGGTATGTTGTTGTGATTGTGGAAGTCTCTGTTGTTGTAGATATTTCAGGAGCAGATGTTGTTATTGCGGAAGTCTCTGTTGTTGTAGATGTTTCCGGAGCAGTTGTTGTGATTGTGGAAGTCTCTGTTGTTGTAGATGTATCCGGTGCAGTTGTTGTGATTGTGGAACTCTGTGTTGTTGTAGAGGTTTCTGCTTGCAGTGGTGTTGTGAAGGGTGGAAGTCCTCGTGTTGTTGGTAGATGTTGTCTAGCAATTCTGCACTAGTGGTGGATGTTTCAGGCAGCAGTTGTTGTGATTGTGGAAGAGAAGATTCATCAGCAGCAACTAGTGGATGGTTGTTGTGATTGTGGATAGTCTCTGTTGTTGTAGATTGTTTCAGAGCAGTTGTTGTTTATTGTTGTAGAATCTTCCGTAGCAGATGTTTCCATAGCAGAAGTCTCTATTGTTGTAGATGTATCCGGTGCAGTTGTTTACGTTTCCTAGGGTGGAGTTCCGTTGTGATTGTGGATTGGGTCTGTGTTGTTGTAGTATCCGGTTTCTGCTCGCACTAGTGGTGGATGTTTCAGGTGCACTAGTTGTTTTGTTGATGTGGAGTGCTCTGTTTGTGGTAGTAGATTTTCTGCTGCAGTAGTGGTGATGTTATCTGGTGTAGTTTGTTGATGTTGTGGAAGTCTCTGGTGGTGTAGCATGTTTCAGTGAGCAGTTGTTGTGATTGTGGAAGTCTCTTGTTGCTGTATGATGTTTCAGGAGCAAGTTGTTGTGATTGTTGGAAGTAGCTGTTGTTGTAGATGTTTCCGGACTAGTGGGTGTTTCTGTGATTGTGGAAGTTTCTCTGTTTGTTGTGTTAGATGTTATCTGCACCGCGGGTGCAGTTGGTGTGATTGTGGAGGTCTGTGTTTGTTGTAGGATAGTTTCTGCTGCACTAGTGGTGGATGGTTCAGCAGCAGTTGTTTGTGATTGTGGAAGTCTCTATGTTGTTGTAGATGTTTCAGCAGCACTAGTGGTGTGGATGTTTCAGCAGAGCAGGTTGTTGTGGATTGTGGAAGTCTCTGTTGTTGTAGATGGTTTCTGGAGCAGTGTGTGTGATTTTGGGAGTCTCTGTTTGTAGATGTTTCCGGTGGCAGTGTTGTGATTGTGGAGCGTTTCTGTTTGTTGTAGATGTTTCCCTGCTGCACTAGTGTGGATGTTTCAGGGGGGGTGGAGGTGTTATGGTGCAGTTCGTTGTTTTGTGGACGTCTCTGTTGGTTGTAGATGTTTCTGCTGCACTAGTGGTGGATGTTTCCGTGTGCGTTGTTGTGATTGTGGAAGTCTCTGTTTGTTGTAGGTGTTTCAGGTGCAAGTTGTTGTGATTGTGGAAGTCTCTGGTTGTTGTAGATGTGTCTGCTGCAGTAGTGGTGGATGTTTCAGGAGTCAGTTGTTGTGATTGTGGAAGTATCTGTTGGGTAGATGTTTTCTGCTGCACTTTTTGTAGGTGTTTCTGGTGCAGTTGTTGTGATTGTGGAAGTCTCTGTTGTTGTAGATGTTTCTGCTGCAATAGTGGTGACTAATTTTCAGGAGCAGTTGTTGTGATTGTGGAGGTTTCTGTTTTTCTAGATGTTTCTGCTGCACCCTCAGAGGTGGATGTTTTCTGGTGTCAGTTGTTGTGATGTGTTAGGTCTCTGTTGTTGTTAGAGTTGCTGCTGCTGCACTAGTGGGTGGATTTTCAGCAGCATTTGGTTGATTGATTGTGGACAGTCTCTGTTGTTGTAGACTATTTTCAGGAGCAGAGTGTTGTTATTGCAGGGAAGTTCTCTGTGTTTGTAGATGTTTTCGGGAAAGCGCAGTTGTTGTGATTGTGGAAGTCTCTGTTGTAGATGTATCCGGTGCAGTTGTTGTGATTGTGGAACTCTGTGTTGTTGTAGAGGTTTCTGCTGCACTAGTGGTGGATGTTTCGGGTGTAGTTGCTGTGATTGTGGAGGTTTCTGTTGTTGTAGATATTTCTGCTGCACTAGTGGTGGATGTTTCTGGTGCAGTTGTTGTGATTGTGGAAGTCTCTGTTGTTGTAGATGTTTCAGGAACAGTTGTTGTGATTGTGGAAGTCTCTGTTGTTGTAGATGTTTCAGGAGCAGTTGTTGTGATTGTGGAAGTATCTGTTGTTGTAGATGTTTGCCGGAGCAGTTGTTGGTTGATTGTGGAGTCTCAATGTTGTAGATGTTATCTAGGTTGATGTTGTTGTGATTGTGGTGAAGTTTGTGTTGTGATGTAGAGGTCACTGCTGCACTAGTGGTGGATGTTTCGGGTGTAGTTGTTGTGATTGTGGAAGTCTGTGTTGTTGTAGAGGTCACTGCTGCACTAGTGGTGGATGTTTCGGGTGTAGTTGTTGTGATTGTGGAAGTCTGTGTTGTTGTATAGATGTTCCTGCTGCAGTTGTGTTGATTGGGGAAGTCTCTGTTGTTGTGATGTTTCCGGAGCAGTTGTTGTGACGAGAAAGCCCGGAAGGCACTCTGTTGTTGTAGATGTTTCTGCTGCACTAGTGGTGGCTGCTTTCCGCAGCAGTTTGTTGGGATTGTGGAGTCTCGTGTTGTAGTGTTTCGTTGCATAGTGCGTGGGGGATGTTTCAGCGAGCAGTTGTTGGTATTATGGATAGTCTCTGTGTGAAGATGGTTCAGGAGCAGTGTAAGCCAGTGGTTGTGATGGGAAAGTCTTGGGTTGTAGAAGTTTCAGGAGAGATGTTGTTATTCGGAAGTCTCTGGTGTTGTAGAGTTTTCCAGGAGCATGTTGTTGTGATGGAAGTCTCTGTTGTAGATGTATCCGGTGCAGTTGGTTGTGAGTTGTGAAGTCTGGGTTTTGTAGATGTTTTCAGCTGCATCTGGGGTGGACTGTTTCAGGGTTGTAGTTGCTGTGATTGTGGATGGGTTTCTGTTGTTGTCGATATATCTGCTGCACTAGTGGTGGATGATTCTGGTGTAGTTGTTGTGATTGTGGAAGTCTTGTTGGTTGTAGATGTTTCCGGAGCAGTTGTTGTGATTATGGAAGTTCACTGTTGTTGGTAGCTGGGTTCAGGTACAGTTGTTGTGAGTGGAAGTCCTCTGTTTGTTGTAGATGGTTTCAGGAGCAAGCAGTTGTTGTTATTGTGGAAGTCTCTGTGTGTAGATGTATCCGTGCAGTTGTTGTGATTGGGAAGTCTGGTTGTGGTATGATGTTTCTGCTGCCATAGTGGTGGATGTTTCAAGCAGCGTTGTTGCTGATTGTGGACGTCTCTGTTTTTGTAGATGTATTCAGCAGCACTATTGGTGGATTTTTCCTGGGCAGTGTGTGATAGTGGCGGGTCTCGGTTGTTGAAAGCGTGTTTCTGCTGGCAGTAGTCGTGGATGGTTGTCAGGAGCAGTTTTTTGTTTGTGGGTTGTTGAGGCACGCATCAACCCATGATAGATTCATACAATGTTCAGTTCACTAACACAAGACTAATTCCCCCAATAATGTGGTTTCAATCACTTCAGATGATGGTGCAGATTGTGTGGAGTTGAAGACTAATTCTGTCTCCGTGATGACTGACCCAGGTCTGAAATACATTTTCGGAAATAATGACGTACAATTAATTTTTAATATGGCCACATGACCACTACACATTGGGCTTTCCTTCTCTCTCTCTCTCTCTCTCTGTCACACACACACACACACACACACACACACACACACACACACACACACGTGTTAATAAACACAATATACCCTAATCACATGAATCCTACGTTTAAAAATTATAGGAAGTAAGCATAGATGCTTTTGAAAAGAACTTGCAATATGTAAAAATAGAAAAAATATATAAAAAACATTTAACTCACTATTTCCTTAACTTGCTTCACCCTGTCTTTGTAAATTTGAGAGGGTTGGAATCTATTGGAATAAAAGGTTCTTTCAGACTCAATTATTTCCTTCCTTGCTTCACCCTGTCTTTGTAAATTTTGAGAGGTTTTGGTAATTTTAATTTTTGAGTCGAGTCTTTACAAATGAGTCCTGAAGACCGTGGAACTGCATCTTTTAATGTCACCACAAGTATGATATTTTGGCGAGTAGTTGTTTACAGGAGAGGCATTTTCAGTGTGTTAGATAAGAACAGCTGAAAGTCCTGTTGAGGTTGTAAGAGAATGAGTCCGGTTTTTGCCGCATTGTGTAATTGGGAAAAGTCTCTGTTGTTGTAGAGTTTCAGGAGCCAATTGTTTGTGATTGTGGAAGTCTCTGTGTTGTAGATGTTTCAGGAGCAAGTTGTTGTGATTGTGG
>NW_024873407.1:0-26251 GCF_018340385.1 Cyprinus carpio | reverse complement strand
CTATCTATCTCTATCTAGACTGACTGTTAGAAACATGCTAATATCTATCTATCTATCTATCTATCTATACTAGCAACATGCTAATAATGTTAGAAACATGCTAACAACATGCTAATCATGCTAGAAACATGCTAGTGACATGTTAGTAACTTGCTAATCATGCTAGTGACATGCTAGTCACTTGCTAATCATGCTAGGAACATGCTAGTAACATGTTAATCGTGCTAAAAACATGCTAGCAACATGCTAGTAACTTGTTAATAATGCTAACAACATGCTAGCAAAATGCAAATCATGCTAGAAACATGCTAGCGACATGCTAGTAACTTGCTAATCATGCTAGAAACATGCTAGCGACATGCTAGTGACTCGCTAATCATGCTAAATCATGCTAACAACATGCTAGTCACTCGCTAATCATGCTAAAATCATGCTAGTGACATGCTAGTCACTCGCTAATCATGCTAAAAACATGCTAGTGACATGCTAGTCACTTGCTAATCATGCTAGAAACATGCTAGCGACATGCTAGTAACTTGCTAATCATGCTAGTGACATGCTAATCATGCTAAAAACATGCTAGCGACATGCTAGTCACTCGCTAATCATGCTAAAAACATGTTAGCGACATGCTAGTCACTCGCTAATCATGCTAAAAACATGCTAGTGACATGCTAGTCACTCGCTAATCATGCTAGAAACATGCTAGCGACATGCTAGTCACTCGCTAATCATGCTAGTGACATGCTAGTCACTTGCTAAAGATGCTAATCATGCTAGAACGACATGCTAGCAACTTGCTAATCATGCTAGAAACATGCTAGCGACATGCTAGTCACTTGCTAATCATGCTAAAAACATGCTAGCGACATGCTAGTAACTCGCTAATCATGCTAAAAACATGCTAGCGACATGCTAGTAACTTGCTAATTATGCTAGCAACATGCTAGTAACTAGCTTATCATGCTAGAAACATGCTAGTAACTTTGCTAATCATGCTAATGACATGCTAGTCACTTGCTTTATTAAACTTCTTAAACTTTTCAAACTTTTCAAACTTTCTAAACTTTTCAAACTTTCTGTTCAGGCTTTCTCAAGCCAACTTAAAGTTTGTCTTGACGAACTTTTTTATCTAGTTATTAAGTTGGCTTGAGAAAGCCAACTTACTGAAATCCGTCTTAAACTTATTATTAAGTTGGCTTGAGAAACTTACTGATCTACTATTTAAACTAAACTAATAATAAATTTGCCTTAAAAAACCAAACTAAATAAAATTTAACTAAAACTAAAATTAATTATTATTATTATTCTTCTGAGACTAAATTTCTGACTGCTACTCCTCCTAGAGCTTTAACTCTACAGACTCCAAACTCAGGCCAGATCTTCAGACTGATCTGACTCGAGTTGCTATATCTTTTTAGACTGATTGGACTTACGGTTTTCATAAAAATGAAGATTAAAAATCATAAAACTCCCATAGACTTGCATTGAAAAGCCTCTGCTCACCTGAACATTCCGTAAACTCCAACTGTCAAAAATTCAAATCTAAACACACTGAAGCTCATTGGACTCAATCAGACTGTTTCTATCTCTATCTATCTATCTATCTATCTATCTATCTATCTATCTATCTATCTATCTATCTATCTATCTATCATAGCAACATGCTAATAAATCTATATATATCTATCTATCTATCTATCTATCTATCTATCTATCTATCTATCTATCTATTTATCTATCCTAGCAACATGCTAATAATGGTTAGAAACATGCTAGTCACATGCTAATCATGCTAGAAACATGCTAGCGACATGCTAGTAACTTGCTAATCATGCTAGAGACATGCTAGCCACATGCTAATCATGCTAGAAACATGCTAGCGACATGCTAGTCAATCGCTAATCATGCTAAAAACATGCTAGTCACTTGCTAATCATGCTAAAAACATGCTAGCGACATGCTAGTCACTTGCTAATCATGCTAGAAACATGCTAGCGACATGCTAGTCACTCGCTAATCATGCTAAAAACATGCTAGTGACATGCTAATCACTTGCTAATCATGCTAGAAACATGCTAGCGACATGCTAGTCACTTGCTAATCATGCTAGAAACATGCTAGCGACATGCTAGTCAATCGCTAATCATGCTAAAAACATGCTAGTCACTTTCTAATCATGCTAAAAACATGCTAGCGACATGCTAGTCACTTGCTAATCATGCTAGAAACATACCAGCGACATGCTAGTCACCTCGCTAATCATGATAAAAACATGGTAGAGACATGCTAGTAACATGCTAAGCACGCTAGAAACATGCTAGCGACATGCTAGTAACATGCTAATCATGCTAGAAACATGCTAGCGACATGCTAGTAACTTGCTAATCATGCTAGTGACATGCTAGTCACTTGATAATCATGCTAGAAACATGCTAGCGACATGCTAGTCAATCGCTAATCATGCTAGAAACATGCTAGCGACATGCTAGTCACTCGCTAATCATGATAAAAACATGCTAGTGACATGCTAGTCAATCGCTAATCATGCTAAAAACATGCTAGTGACATGCTAGTCACTTGCTAATCATGCCAGAAACATGCTAGCGACATGCTAGTAACTTGCTAATCATGCTAGTGACATGCTAGTCACTTGCTAATCATTTGCTAAACATGCTAGCGACATGCTAGTCAATTTCTAATCAGCTAAAAACATGCTAGCGAATGCTAGTTTGCTAATTATGCTAGCAACATGCTAGTAACTAGCTTATAATGCTAGAAACATGCTAGTAACTTTGTTAATCATGCTAATGACATGTTAGTCACTTGCTTTATTAAACTTCTTAAACTTTTGCAGACTTTCTAAACTTTTCAAACTTTCTGTTCAAGCTTTCTCAAGCCAACTTAAAAATTGTCTTGACAAACTTTTTTATCTAGTTATTATTATTATTCTTTTTCTGAGACTAAATGCTCTGACTCTCTTGGCTCCTAGAGCTTTGACTCTACAGACTCCAAACTCAGCCCAGCTCTTCAGACTGATCTCGCCGGGTGTTCTATATCTTTTTCTAACTGATCAGACTTATGGTTTTCATAAAAATGAAGATTAAAAATCTAAAAATCCCATAGACTTGCCTTTCATCAGACGGAATGACTCAGATGAGCCAAGCTCCAACTGTCAAAATGTAACGTTCATTTCAAACACAATTTTGCCAGTTATTTCGTTTATTTTTGCTCCGCCCCCAAGAATATTTCAAATCTATCTATCTATCTATCTATCTATCTATCTATCTATCTATCTATCTATCTATCTATCTATCTATCTATCTATCTATCATCCTGTCTGTTTCTATCTATCTATATCTATCTATCTATCTATCTATCCTAACAACATGCTAATCTGTTAGAAACATGCTAATAACATGCTAATCAAGATAGAAACATGCTACTGACATGCTAGTAACTTGCTAATCATGCTAGAAACATGCTAGTCACTTGATAATCATGACATGCTTATCGTGCTAAACATGCTAATCTGCTAGAAACATGCTAGCAAACATGATAGTAACTTGCTAATCATGGTAACAACATGCTATGCTAGTAACATGCTAATCATGCTAGAAACATGCTAGCGACATGCTAGTAACTTGCTAATCATGCTAGAAACATGCTAGCGACACCATGCTAGAAACATGCTCTGCTAAACATGCTAAAACATGCTAGTCACTCGCTAACATGCTAAAACTTGCTAAACATGCTAGTCACTTGCTAATCATGCTAGTCTAAGCGCTAATCAAACATGCTAGTGACATGCTAGTCACTTGCTAATCATGCTAGTAACATGCTAGCGAAGCTAGTCACTAGCTAATCATGCTAATGACATGCTAAAATGCTAGCGACATGCTAGTCACTGCTAGTCACTCGCTAATCATGCTAAAAACATGCTAGCGACATGCTAGTCACTTGCTAATCATGCTCAGACTGATGCTAGCGACATGCTAGTCACTTGCTAATCATGCTAGAAACATGCTAGCATAGCTATGCTAGTAATCGCTAAAACATGCTAGTGACATGCTAGTCACTTGCTAATCATGCTAGAAACATGCTAGCGACATGCTCGAGTCTGTCGCTAATCATGCTAGAAACAAACTGCTAGCGACATGCTAGTCACTTGCTAATCATGCTAAAAACATGCTAGCGACATGCTAGTCACTCGCTAATCATGCTAAAAACATGCTAGCGACATGCTAGTAACTTGCTAATCATGCTAGAAACATGCTAGTAACTAGCTTGTCACATGCTAAAACATGCTAGTAACTTTGCTAATCATGTTGATGACATGCTAGTCACTTGCTAATTCACTTCTAAACTAAACTTGCTATCTAAATCTATCTATTTCTAAACTGCTTCAACTTCTTTCACTATCTTGTTCTCTTTCTCAAGCCAACTTACTGATATTCTATTTAAACTTTATCTAGTTATTAAGTTGGCTTGAGAAAGCCAACTTACTGATATTCTATTTAAACTTATTATTAAGTTGGCTTGAGAAAGCCAACTTACTGATATTCTATTTAAACTTATTATTAAGTTGGCTGAGAGAGCCAACTTACTGAAATTGTACTTAAACTTATAGTGATTATTATTATTATTTCTTCTGAGACTAAATTTCTGACTGCTACTCCTCCTAGAGCTTTAACTCTACAGACTCCAAACTCAGGCCAGATCTTCAGACTGATCTGACTCGAGTTGCTATATCTTTTTAGACTGATTGGACTTACGGTTTTCATAAAAATGAAGATTAAAAATCATAAAACTCCCATAGACTTGCATTGAAAAGCCTCTGCTCACCTGAACATTCCGTAAACTCCAACTGTCAAAAATTCAAATCTAAACAATCTAATCTATCTAAACATGCTAGCTCATTCTAATCAGACTATTTCTATCTATCTATCTATCTATCTATCTATCTATCTATCTATCTATCTATCTATCTATCTATCTATCTATCATGCTAGCGATCATCTAGTATATCTATCTATCTATCTCTATCTATCTATCTATCTATCTATCTAGCAACATGCTAATAATATGTTAGAAACATGCTAGTCACATGCTAATCATGCTAGAAACATGCTAGCGACATGCTAGTAACTTGCTAATCATGCTAGTGACATGCTAGTCACTTGCTAATCATGCTAGAAACATACTAGCGACATGCTAGTCAATCGCTAATCATGCTAAAAACATGCTAGTGACATGCTAGTCACTTGCTAATCATGCTAAAAACATGCTAGCGACATGCTAGTAACTTGCTAATCATGCTAGAAACATGCTAGCGACATGCTAGTCACTCGCTAATCATGCTAAAAACATGCTAGTGACATGCTAATCACTTGCTAATCATGCTAAAAACATGCTAGCGACATGCTAGTCACTTGCTAATCATGCTAGAAACATGCTAGCGACATGCTAGTCAATCGCTAATCATGCTAAAAACATGCAAGTCACTTGCTAATCATGCTAAAAACATGCTAGCGACATGCTAGTCACTTGCTAATCATGCTAGAAACATGCTAGCGACATGCTATCAACTCCCAAAAAATCAAAAAAACATGCTAGTGACATGCTAGTCACTTGCTAATCACGCTAGAAACATGCTAGCGACATGCTAGTCACTTGCTAATAATGCTAGAAACATGCTAGCGACATGCTAGTAACTTGCTAATCATGCTAGTGACATGCTAGTCACTTGCTAATCATGCTAGAAACATGCTAGCGACATGCTAGTCAATCGCTAATCATGCTAGAAACCATGCTAGCGACATGCTAGTCACTCGCTAATCATGCTAAAAACATGCTAGTGACATGCTAGTCACTCGCTAATCATGCTAAAAACATGCTAGCGACATGCTAGTCACTTGCTAATCATGCTAGAAACAAGCTAGCGACATGCTAGTCACTTGTAAATTGCTGAAACATGCTAGTGACATGCTAGTCACTTGCTAATCATGCTAGAAACATGCTAGCGACATGCTAGTCAATCGCTAATCATGCTAAAAACATGCTAGCGACATGCTAGTAACTTGCTAATTATGCTAGCAACATGCTAGTAACTAGCTTATAATGCTAGAAACATGCTAGTAACTTTGCTAATCATGCTAATGACATGCTAGTCACTTGCTTTATTAAACTTCTTAAACTTTTCAAACTTTTTAAACTTTTCAAACTTTCTAAACTTTTCAAACTTTCAGTTCAGGCTTTCTCAAGCCAACTTAAAGTTTGTCTTGACGAACTTTTTTATCTAGTAACAATATATTATTCTTTTTCTGAGACTAAATTTCTGACTCTAACTCCTCCTAGAGCTTTAACTCTACAGACTCCAAACTCAGCCCAGCTCTTCAGACTGATCTCGCCGGGTGTGCTATATCTTTTCTAACTGATCAGACTTATGGTTTTCATAAAAATGAAGATTAAAAATCATAAAAATCCCATAGACTTTCATTGACGGAATGTTCAGATGAGCCAAGCTCCAACTGTCAAAATTCAAATCTAAACAAACTAAAGCCCATTAGACTCAATCAAACTTCGCTTCTATGTACTATTTCTAATCCATTAAAACTCATTCAAACTCATCTATCTAATATTTCTAATCTATCTATCTATCTATCTATCTTATCTACCAACCCTATCTATCTATCTATCTATCTATCTATCTATCTATCTATCTATCTATCTATCTATCTATCTATCTATCTATCTATCAATCTATCTATCTATCTATCTATCATCTGTAATCATGTAGCTACATGCTAGTCACTCGCTAATCATGCTTACAATCATGCTATCTATGCTATCTACATGCTAGTAACTAGCAACATGCTAGTAACACACCAAAGCAAATTGCTAATCATGCTACGAACATGCTAGTCACATGCTAATCATGCTAGAAACATGCTAGCTGACATGCTAGTAACTTGCTAATCATGCTAGTGACATGCTAGTCACTTGCTAATCATGCTAAAACATGCTAGTGACATGCTAGTCACTTGCTAATCATGCTAGAAACATGCTAGCGACATGCTAGTCACTTGCTAATCATGCTAAAAACATGCTAGCGACATGCTAATCACTCGCTAATCACATGCTAGCGACATGCTAGTCACTCGCTAATCATGCTAAATCATGCTAAAAACATGCTAGCGACATGCTAGTCACTCGCTAATCATGCTAAAAACATGCTAGCTACATGCTAGTCACTCGCTAATCATGCTAAAAACATGCTAGTGACATACTAGTCACTCGCTAATCATGCTAAAAACATGCTAGTCACTTGCTAATCATGAAAAATGCTAAAAACATGCTAGCGACATGCTAGTCACTCGCTAATCATGCTAGAAACATGCTAGCGACATGCTAGTAACTTGCTAATCATGCTAGTGACATGCTAGTCACTTGCTAATCATGCTAAAACTTCCTAGCGACATGCTAGTCACTCGCTAATCATGCTAAAAACATGCTAGCGACATGCTAGTCACTCGCTAATCATGCTAGTGCTAGTCACTTGCTAATCATGCTAAAAACATGCTAGTGACATGCTAGTCACTTGCTAATCATGCTAGAAAAACATGCTAGCGACATGCTAGTCACTGCTAATCATGCTAAAACATGCTAGCGACATGCTAGTCGTGCTAATCACTCGCTAATCATGCTAGTGACATGCTAGTCACTTGCTAATCATGCTAGAAAACATGCTAGCGACATGCTAGTCACTTGCTAATCATGCTAGAAACATGCTAGCGACATGCTAGTCACTTGCTAATCATTCTAAAAACATGCTAGCGACATGCTAGTAACTTGCTAATCATGCTAGTGACATGCTAAGCTAATCATGCTAGAAAAATGCTAGAAACATGCTAGTAACTTGCTAATCATGCTAGCAACATGCTACTAACTAGCTTATCATGCTAGAAACATGCTAGTAACTTGCTAATCATGCTAATGACATGCTAGTCACTTGCTTTATTACACTTCTTAAACTTTTCAAACTTTTCAAACTTTCTAAACTTTTCAAACTTTCTGTTCAGGCTTTCTCAAGCCAACTTAAAGTTTGTCTTGACTTTTCAAACTTTTTATCTAGTTATTAAGTTGGCTTGAGAAAGCCAACTTACTGATATTCTGTTAAACTTATTATTAAGTTGGCTTGAGAAACTTTTACTGATATTCTATTTAAACTTATTATTAAGTTGGCTCGAGAAAGCCAACTTACTGAAATTGTACTTAAACTTATAGTGATTATTATTATTATTCTTCTGAGACTAAATTTCTGACTGCTACTCCTCCTAGAGCTTTAACTCTACCGACTTCAAACTCAGCCAGATCTTCAGACTGATCTGACTCGAGTTGCTATATCTTTTTAGACTGATTGGACTTACGGTTTTCATAAAAATGAAGATTAAAAATCATAAAAACTCCCATAGACTTACATTGAAAAGCCTCTGCTCACCTGAACATTCCGTAAACTCCAACTGTCAAAAATTCAAATCTAAACACACTGAAGCTCATTGGACTCAATCAGACTATTTCTATCTATCTATCTATCTATCTATCTATCTATCTATCTATCTATCTATCTATCTATCTATCATCTGACTATATCTATCTATCATCTGACTATATCTATCTATCTATCTATCTATCTATCTATCTATCTATCTACTTAGACTGTAGACTGAGTAGACTGCAACATGCTAATAATGTTAGAAACATGCTAGTCACATGCTAATCATGCTAGAAAACATGCTAGCGACATGCTAGTAACTTGCTAATCATGCTAGTGACATGCTAGTCACTTGCTAATCATGCTAGGAACATGCTAGCGACATGCTAGTCAATCACTAATCATGCTAAAAACATGCTAGTCACTTGCTAATCATGCTAAAAACATGCTAGCGACATGCTAGTCACTTGATAATCATGCTAGAAACATGCTAGCGACATGCTAGTCACTCGCTAATCATGCTAAAAACATGCTAGTGACATGCTAATCACTTGCTAATCATGCTAGAAACATGCTAGCGACATGCTAGTCACTTGCTAATCATGCTAGAAAACATGCTAGCGACATGCTAGTCAATCGCTAATCATGCTAAAAACATGCTAGTCACTTTCTAATCATGCTAAAAACATGCTAGCGACATGCTAGTCACTTGCTAATCATGCTAGAAACATGCTAGCGACATGCTAGTCACTCGCTAATCATGATAAAAACATGCTAGTGACATGCTAGTCACTTGCTAATCATGCTAGAAACATGCTAACGACATGCTAGTCACTTGCTAATCATGCTAGAAACATGCTAGCGACATGCTAGCAACTTGCTAATCATGCTAGTGAACATGCTAGTCACTTGCTAATCATGCTAAAAACATGCTAGCGACATGCTAGTCAATCGCTAATCATGCTAAAAACTTGCTAGTGACATGCTAGTCACTCGCTAATCATGCTAAAAAACATGCTAGCTACATGCTAGTCCCTCGCTAATCATGCTAAAAAACATGCTAGCGACATGCTAGTCACTCGCTAATCATGCTAGAAACATGCTAGCGACATGCTAGTAACTTGCTAATCATGCTAGTGACATGCTAGTCACCTGCAAAACATGCTAGCGACATGCTAGTCACTCGCTAATCATGCTAGCTATGCTAGCGACATGCTAGTCACTTGCTAATCATGCTAAAAACATGCTAGTGACTACATGCTAGTCACATGCTAGCGACATGCTAGTCATGCTAAAAACATGTTAGCGACATGCTAGTCGCTTGCTAATCATGCTAGAAACATGCTAGTCACATGCTAATCATGCTAGAAACATGCTAGTCACATGCTAATCATGCTAGAAACATGCTAGTGACATGCTAGTAACTTGCTAATCATGCTAACAACATGCTAGTGACTTGCTAATTATGCTAGAAACATGCTAGCATCATGCTAGTCACATGCTAATCATGCTAGAAACATGTTGCGACATGCTAGTAGCTTGCCAATCATGCTAGAAACATGCTAGTCAATTGCTAATCATGCTAGAAACATGCTAGCAACATGCTAAAATATATGTTAATTTCTTGCTTTATTAAACTTCTTAAACTTTTCAAACTTTTTAAACTTTTCAAACATTTTAAACTTTCTAAACTTTTCAAACTTTTCAAACATTTTAAACTTTCTAAACTTTTCAAACTTTCTGTTCAGGCTTTCTAAAGCCAACTTAAAGTTTGTCTTGACGAACTTTTTTATCTTTTTAACTTACTATTTAAATTATTATTATTATTCTTCTGAGACTAAATTTCTGACTGCTACTCCTCCTAGAGCTTTAGTTCTACAGACTCCAAACTCAGCCCAGATCTTCAGACTGATCTGACTCGAGTTGCTATATCTTTTTAGACTGATTGGACTTACGGTTTTCATAAAAATGAAGATTAAAAATCATAAAAATCCCATAGACTTACATTGAAAAGCCTCTGCTCACCTGAACATTCCGTAAACTCCAACTGTCAAAAATTCAAATCTAAACACACTGAAGCCCATTAGACTCAATCAGACTTACCTTCTATGTACTATTACCCTCGCTTTAAACTCATTCAAACTCATCTATCAAACTCTATCTATCTATCTATCTATATCTATCTATCTGTTTCTATCTATCTATCTATCTATCTATCTATCTATCATCTGACTGTTTATATCTATCTATCTATCTATCTATCTATCTATCTATCATCTGACTGTTTATATCTATCTATCTATCTATCTATCTATCTATCTATCTATCTATCTATCTATCTATCTCCTAGCAAACATGCTAATAATGTTAGAAACATGCTAGTCACATGCTAATCATGCTAGTGACATGCTAGTCACTTGCTAATCATGCTAAAAACATGCTAGCGACATGCTAGTCACTTGCTAATCATGCTAGGAACATGCTAGTAACATGCTAATCATGCTAGAAACATGCTAGCGACATGCTAGTCACTCGCTATTCATGCTAGTGACATGCTAGTCACTTGCTAATCATGCTAGCGACATGCTAGTCACATGCTAATCATGCTAGAAACATGCTAGCGACATGCTAATCATGCAAGAAACATGCTAGTGACATGCTAGTCACTTGCTAATCATGCTAGAAACATGCTAGCGACAAGCTAGTCACTTGCTAATCATGCTAGAAACATGCTAGCCGACATGCTAGTCACTTGCTAATCATGCTAAAAACATGCTAGTCATGCTAGTAACTATAATCATGCTAGAAACATGCTAGCGACATGCTAGTCACTTGCTAATTCATGCTAGTGAACATGCTAGTGCTAGTCACTTGCTAATCATGTTAGGAACATGCTAGTGACATGCTAATCATGCTAGGAACAGGAGCACATGCTAATCACTGCTAAAACATGCTAGTGACATGCTAGTCACTTGCTAATCATGATAGAAAACACGCTAGTGACATGCTAATCAAATCATGCTAGAAACATGCTAGCGACATGCTAGTCACTTGCTAATCATGCTAAAACATGCTAGTGACATGCTAGTCACTTGCTAATCATGCTAGAAAAACATGCTAGCGACATGCTAGTCACTCGCTAATCATGCTAAAAACATGCTAGTGACATGCTAGTCACTTGCTAATCAAGCTAGAAACATGCTAGCGACATGCTAGTAACTTGCTAAATCAAAAATTCTAGTGACATGCTAGTCACTTGCTAATCATGCTAGAAACATGCTAGCGACATGCTAGTCACTCGCTAATCATGCTAAAAACATGCTAGTGACATGCTAATCATGCTAGAAACATGCTAGCGACATGCTAGTAACTTGCTAATCATGCTAGTGACATGCTAGTCACTTGCTTATCATGCTAGAGAACATGCTAAAAACATGCTAGTGACTCGCTACTCATGAATAGCAACATGCTAGTAACTAGCTTATCATGCTAGAAACATGCTAGTAACTTTGCTAATCATGCTAGATGACATGCTAGTAACTTGCTTTATTAAAACTTCTAAACTTTTCAAACTTTTAAACTTCAAACTTTTTAACTATTCTTCTTTCAAACTTTTCAAACTTTTCAAACTTTTTAAACTTTTCAAACTTTCCAAACTTTTCAAACTTTCTGTTCAGGCTTTCTCAAGCCAACTTAAAGTTTGTCTAGACGAACTTTTTTATCTAGTTATTATTATTATTCTTCTGAGACTAAATTTCTGACTGCTACTCCTCCTACAGCTTTAACTCTACAGACTCCAAACTCAGCCCAGCTCTTCAGACCAATCTGACTCAAGTTGCTATATCTTTTCTAACTGATCAGAGTTATGGATTTCATAAAAATGAAGATTAAAAATCATAAAAATCCCATAGACTTACATTGAAAAGCCTCTGCTCACCTGAACATTCCGTAAACTCCAACTGTCAAAAATTCAAATCTAAACACACTAAAGCCCATTAGACTCAATCAGACTTACCTTCTATGTACTAACCCATTCAAACTCATCTATCTATCTATCTATCTATCTATCTATCTATCATCTGACCATTTCTATCTATCTATCTATATATCTATCATCTAACTCTTTCAATCTATCTATCTATCTATCTATCTACACTAGCAAAATGCTAATAATGTTAGAAACATGCTAGTCACATGCTAATCATGCTAGAAACATGTTAGTGACATGCTAGCAACTTGCTAATCATGCTAGTCACTTGCTAATCATGCTAGAAACATGTTACCAACATGATAGTAACTTGCTAAACATGCTAGAAACATGATAGCAAGTAATGCTATTAACATGCTAATCATGTTAACAACATGCTATTAACATGCTAATCATGCTAGAAACATGCTAGCAACATGCTAGTAACTTGCTAATCATGCTAGCGACATGCTAGTCACTTGCTAATCATGCTAAAAACATGCTAGAAACATGCTAATCGTGCTAGAAACATGCTAGCGACATGCTAGTCACTCGCTAATCATGCTAAAAACATGCTAGTCACTTGCTAATCATGCTAAAAACATGCTAGCGACATGCTAGTCACTTGCTAATCATTATAGAAACATGTTAGTGACATGCTAGTAATTTGCTAATCATGCTAGCGACATGCTAGTAACTTGCTAATCATGCTAGAAACATGCTAGTGACATGCTAGTAACTTGCTAATCATGCTAGAAACATGCTAGCGACATGCTAGTCACTCGCTAATCATGCTAAAAACATGCTAGTAACTTGCTAATCATTCTAGCGACATGCTAGTCACTTGCTAATCATGCTAGAAACATGCTAGTGACATGCTAGTCACTCGCTTATCAAGCTAGAAACATGCTAGCGACATGCTAGTAACTTGCTAATCATGCTAGTGACATGCTAGTCATTTGGTTAGCATGCTAGATACATGCTAGTGATATGTTAGTAACATGCTAATCATGCTAGAAACATGCTAGCGACATGCTAGTAACATGCTAATCATGATAGGAACATGCTAGTAACATTTTAATTGTGCTAAAAACATGCTAGCAACATGCTAGTCACTTGCTAATCATGCTAGTGACATGCTAGTCACTAGTTAATCATGCTAGTGACATGCTAGTCACTAGCTAATCATGCTAGTGACATGCTAGTCACTAGCTAATCATGTTAGGAACATGCTAGTAAGATGCTAATCATGCTAGAAACATGCTAGTGACATGCTAATAACTTGTTAATCATGCTAGGAACATGCTAGTAACATGCAAATCATGATACAAACATGCTAGCAACATGTTGCTAACTTGCTAATCATGCTAGCGACATGCTATTCATGTTGAAATCATGCTAGAAACATGCTAGTATCTTGCTAATCATGCTAGCAACATGCTAGTAACTAGCTTATCATGCTAGAAACATACTAGTAACTTTGTTAATCATGCTAATGACATGCTAGTCACTTGCTAGTAATTAAAAAAAAACTCAAACTTCAAACTTTTTAAACTTTTCAAACTTTTCAAGCTTTCTGTTCAGGCTTTCTCAAGCCAACTTAAAGTTTGTCTTGACAAACTTATTTATCTAGTTATAATTAACACTCAGCTTTGTTGTGGTATTTCAAGCTTTAAAAAGCCACCAAGCTGCAATGTCACTTCAGTCTCAGTATGCATTTAGCCCTTATTTATTAAAAGCCTTACTATAAAAATACAACAAAACATTTTCTTACGACCTTGCGTGAATTATTATGAAAAAATGCATTATGAAGAAGAGCTGCACCTGCTATTAGTAGCATCAGAGCTATCGTTAGCATCAAGCTACACTATACAATCCATAAAATTATTACTAAAACTTTACACAAAAACAACTTAAAATCCCGATCGAGTGTTTGTAATAACTTCCTTTTGCAATCACGGGTGGAATTTGGTCGTTTACTGTTGTAAAAAATATGCTATTTATAGTCTTTTACATCGCCTGCACAAGTTAGCATTTCAGATGTACATTTTTAATATTTTCTATAAAAATGCCCCAGATCTCAAGAAAATCTCATACCAACCATTTCTATCGTAATCACGGGTTTATTATTATTATTATAATTATTTTATTATTACAGTTATGATCGACAAGACACGGACGAATCAGGTCTCTGTCAGCGGCAGCGTGCACATGGCTCACTAAACACACAGAGACACCGCTGGGAGTGGATCATTATCATCACATCGTGTAAATCAGTGTAAAATGAACAGAAATTATGATTCTGTCTGAAGAAATATGAAGTAAACATCAGTAAATATATCCATATATCTCCATGTGCATGCATCTTTGGTCTATAAACCCTTATTGACGTTGTTCAGTGAGTCTATGTGAACACAAATAAACCGCTGCAGACGTGACTGAATATGAATGAGTGGTGAATTTCTATTCTAAAGATGACTCATACATATTTATTATTTTGCACTCCTGACATAAATTACTAAATAACTGTCAAAAAGACATGTTACTGTTACTGTCAAAAGACATGTTACATGTTAATAAGTAACAAAGACATGTTACTGTCTAATATAACACCCAGATTTTTGACTGTATCCTCTACAGTACATCTGTCTAGTTGCAAACTGTAGTCTACTAGATTCTGTGTACTGTTTTTTTTTTGGTCCAATAAGTAATGTATCTCTGTCTTATTCGAATTTAATAGGAGAAAATTATTGGTCATCCAATCTTTTACATTTTTAACACACTCTGTTAGTTTAGATAATTTAGAAGTTTCATCTTGGTCTTGTTGAGGTATATAGTTGAGTATCATCAGCATAACAGTGGAAACTAATCCCGTATTTTCTAATAATATTACCAAGGGGCAACATAGCAGAGGACCTAGGACCAGAGCACTCCATATTTCACTGGTGATAAATGAGATGACTCCCCATTTAAATAAACAAAGTGGTAGCGATCGGACAGATAGGATCTAAACCATCTTAAACCTGCCCTTGAATACCTGTATAGTTTTGTAATCAATCTATGATTATGTTGTGATCTATAGTCTTGAACACAGCACTAAGATCAAGTAAAACTAGCAGTGAGATGCAGCCTTGGTCTGACGCAAGAAGCAAGTCATTTGTAATTTTAACAAGTGCAGTTTCTGTGCTATGGTGGGGGCCTGAGGCCTGACTGAAATTCTTTATACAGATCATTTTTTTGCAGGAAGAACTGAGCAGACACAACATTTTCTAAAATTTTAGACACAAATGGAAGATTTGAAATGGGCCTATAATTTGCCAGTTCGATGGATTCGAAATTGGGTTCAATGGATGAAACTGAAGTGTTAGACGCTGTAGAATCTACATTTGTTTTTATATTTCTGATGTTATCTATTTTATTAGTGAAGAAATTCATAAAGTCATTACTATTAAAGTTGATGGAATATTTGAATCAGGTGGCTTCTGGTTATTTGTTAATCTAGCCACAACAACAAACACATGGAACAGTGGAGAACCTTCCCAGGAGTGGCTGGTCGACCAAAATTACCCCAAGAGCACAGCGACGACTCATCCAAGAGGTCACAAAAGACCCCACAACAACATCCAAAGAACTGCAGGCCTCACTTGCCTCAGTTAAGAAAGAGACTGGGCAAAAAGAACATAAAGGCTCATCTCAGTTTTGCCAGAAAAAATATTGATGATCCCCAACACTTTTGGGAAAATACTCTGTGGACTGACGAGACAAAAGTTTAACTTTTTGGAAGTTGTGTATCCCGTTATGTCTGCCGTAAAAGTAACACCGCATTTCAGAAAAACCATCATACCAACAGTAAAATTTGGGTGGTGGTAGTGTGATGGTCTGGGGCTGTTTTGCTGCTTCAGGACCTGGAAGACTTGCTGTGATAAATGGAAACAAGAATTCTGCTGTTTACCAAAAAATCCTGAAGAAGAATGTCTGGCCATCTGCTCGTGACCTCAAGCTGAAGCAAACTTGGGTTCTGCAGCAGGACAATGATCCAAAACACACCAGCAAGTCCACCTTTGAATGGCTGAAGAAAAACAATATGAAGACTTTGGAGTGGCCTAGTCAAAGTCCTGACCTGAATCCTATTGAGATGCTGTGGCATGACCTTAAAAAAGGCAGTTCATGCTTGAAAACCCTCCAATGTGGCTGAATTACAATTCTGCTTAGATGAGTGGACCAAAATTTCTCCACAGCGCTGTAAAAGACTTTAATTTTAATTGAAATTTTAATTTAATTTTAATTGTGTCGATGGGTGTGTGTGTGTGTGTGTGTTGATGTATGTGTGCGTCGATGGATGTGTGTGTGTGTGTGTGTTTGTTGGTGGATGGTGTGTGTGTGTGTGTGTGTGTGTGTGCGTCGCTGGATGTGTGTGTTTGTGTGTTTGTTGGTGGATGGTGTGTCCCGCATGTCTCTGGTTGTCAGCTGTGGTTAATCTGATGGCAATTCTTCCCATTGTCTTCTAACCTAAAACAACAAAATGAACACATTCAGTAGTGTTATGATTTTATATGTCTAGGACTATCGTTTATCCATTGACAAAAGATTTGTAAAGACTGTTGACAGTTTAGACCAAGCGGTCCGAAATTTAGCGGATATATGCCTTTTTGCCGCATATAGGCGTCTCAGTGTGTATTTTTACCATATGGAAATTCAATATTTAAGTTCAATAGCTGATGTTAGCTTCGAAAGTTAATCATCTCAGCTTTACAAGCTAACGTTAGCTTCGAAAGTGTTTACATAGCCTAACCTCAGCAGCCGCGCGGGACAACTTCAGCAAAGGTTTAAAAAGGTAAACTTCATCAAATGTAAGCATTAGGAGATAAACAGTAGTTACGGTAACTATAATGTCTAATAATATAAAAGAATAAATACCTTTTCGACCAAACAAAAGCAAAAAACTCAAGGCCGTGTCTGAGGAAATCACCGAGACGACTGTTAACTAGCGGCTGAGCGTTGCCATGGATACATGCCGCGTACCCCAAGTGACGTCATTCGGTCATGTGTCATTTGATTGACACCTGATTGGATCCTATCTCCCAGTGTGGCTATATTTTTTTTTTTTTTTTTTTTAGCTGCATGTAGTGTAGCAGTCTTAAATGCAAATAGCTAAAATAATATATTGCCTAAATAACTTTTCTTGTCGGCTTACCAACAGTTTATACATAAATGAAAATAATAAATTTATTTGTCTTACCTTTATTATTTTCCACTTTCTTTGGCTGCATTCATCACTCTAGGACATTCTTGTAGAGCTCCTGGGAGGCAACCTTATGTTCTTCATTCATATGGAATGCATAAACCTACATGTAGCCTATGTTCAATTATGTAGGACCTCAGTGAACAGTCACGCCAATAACTGCAGAATCGGCTACTTCTGCCCTAGGAATTAAAAGAGCCTACTTCCTCCCATCTGTGATCTGACCACCATTAATGATTAGCTAAAGGAGGAACAATACTTAGATTGTCTGGACCCATTTCCTGTCAAGGAAACAAATGGCTAAAAAACCTATGTCAACATTAAGTGAAGTAATAACGTGACTCCACAACAGAGGACATCTGTCTCACTTATCAGGAAAAACTAATCATGAGTTAATCATGTGACATCGACATCCTGAGTTGTGAGCCGTGTTGTTTTCCAATTAAAAGAGTTGATGACATTAACTCTTTTCACGAGATACAAAGACACTGTGTATCCAGAAGCATCTCATGATCACAATGTATGGAAACCCCAAAATCTGAATTAATAATTAGTGGACCTCAACACAAAGAACCAATACAGGACCCATCCCATGACACTGCTTCCAGCTTGCTTGAAAACCTTTCTACAAACTGAACTTTTCAACAAAATATCTCAAAAGGACAACCATTAAGAAATCTGAAGGTTTAACTATATTGACAAATAATGTCTTATATATGTTTGATGTGCTTAAGGTAATCTGTGCAACTTTAACTAATGTTTAAAAACCCTTTTAGCATTTAGTGCTATTAAATGTGTGTAAGATATGGAAAGTTTAGTATTGAACGAAAGCTCACGTTATTTGCTTAAACTTGGAGCGAATTAAATGTCCAGATTTTGTATTGTGTGCATATTATGACACTTTATAAGGTATTCACCAAAGTTCCATCTCGCATGACATTAATGTCACATGATGTTTAATCAGTGTACAAAGAGAAACAGTACGGGGCGTGTCTAAGCTCTGCAACAGCATCCCATTGGAAGATCACATCGTGGGAATGGACCGAATCTGCTTGGATAAAATCCCAATGCTTGAACTAATTCGGTGTGGAGGGTTGTGTCGGGTATCGTGTCGTGTGTGTAAGTGCGTGAGTGCACGCTTCCTCCTTCGCCAGGGCTTGAACTTCCTACTCCAACACTACTAGCGTTCTTGTCATCCAGAACTCAAAACCACTCCATTGAAACTTCGTGACTGCCGGGAATCTTCAAGTCTTGCAAACAGCAAAACCATCCGAAACTCTCCGAAGTTCTACGTAACCAGGCAACCAACCAATCACCAGGAGGGTTTTCCCAAAAGACGTCATCCAGACGTCAGATCTGCATCCAATCCGAGGAGCGGGGATTCCCTGAGACGAGGCAACAAGTGAATCTCCAAGCTCTTCTGTCAGCACAAACGCAAGTAAAACAAACAAACTTTTTTTTTTTTTTTTCTGAAATAAGGGCAACTTGATCTTAAGCAGTAAAGATAAGACACATCTCTGCTTCTGTGATTTTCTTGGTGTGATTAACTAATAACTTACTCCTGGGACTTCATTCAAATCCATTATCATTCTCTTCAGTAACGGGGTGTGTGTGTGGTGTGTGTGTGTGTGTGTGTGTGTTTCATTAGGTTTTAGATCCATGTAATAGAGTAGCTCAATAAATTCTTGTTTAATTTATAAAGAAGTATTGTCTTGTGTGGTGTATTTTAAGATTAAACTTTGCCCAGATCTGAGCTACCTAGCTCGTAATGTATAAATTATCATCCTGTTTGTATTCTAATTATCCATGAAATAATATAAACAGATTTGTTAAGATATACTTATTTTAATGTTTGCTGGACGAACCGTTGATGAAGTATAAACTAATAACATTTGGAATCAATTCAATTAAAGCAATTCGAATCTTTAGATTTGATTCTTCTCAAAATAAATGAGCTAATATTTTCTTACAATTATATTATTGAAGGGTATCATGATTTTGATGTTTAAATGCTGAAAACACTCATGATTTGATGACATTTTCCATTACATAAGTTACTCCTAGTTTTCTTTTTCCAGAAATGAAAACTATTAATTTTAACATTCATTTTACAATGTATTCAAATCTATTATACTATAGTAAGAAAAAAAAAAAATAATAATAATAAAATCAATCTGCAAATCAAATTTTTTTTTTTTGTATTCTGTTATTATCACAGTTTAAAAAAAGCATTTTGTTTTAAGGAATGATACCTTTTAAAATCGAATATGGGTTTATATTTTAGTTTTATTTTGTCAACTGTCTTTGTCTGAGTTGCAAGGTGTCAGGTCCAGTGTTGGGAAGGTTACTTTGGAAATGTAATAAGTTACAGATTGCAAATACCTTATTTAAAACATAATATGTAGTGTAACTGTTTCAGTGACTTTATTAAAGTAATGCAACTGATTACATTTGATTACTTTTTGATTACTTTAATAAATTTCTATTGTTTTCACATTTAATTATTTTTAAACATTTAAAGCAGGCAGGGTTGATATTTACAGTGGTACTCAACACTGATTACTGTCAGACTTTCAGAATCCTTCTTCACTTGAATTAAGATCAAAATAATTTAATTGTAAAGTACAAACCACCTCAAAATAGGACTTTTATCAGCTCTTTTTACTTTGCAATCTTTTTGAGGTCAAATACAGATTTAAATCATAAGATATATTTTAATAGCTACGATACTGTTTTTGAAATCAAATCTTTGCATAGCTACGATAGGAAACACTGGCATCTAAACAATGACTTGGGGAAAAAACTGTTAATATTAAAAAGAAAAATGGAAAAGCATGTATAACTGTAACATACTGTATAACATAACTGTAATTACACTTTTTTTCAGGAACTGTAACAGATTACAGTTACATTTATTTTGCAATTGAATTACGTAATTTAGTCCACATTTAATAGTTACTGCTCAACAACTGGTCAGGTCTGATCATAAAAGGATATAGGACTGGATTTTTCAAGTGTTGGAATGGAAATGGCAGATGAGGGACGAAACAGGGACGTTCACAAACTGGCTCGGACGAACGTCCTCTGAACGTTATAAAGCGGACGTACCCCGGCCCTAAACGGACGCTCGGAGCGTCCGGGGGACGTCCCCTGTTTTGCTGGTAAACTCTCTCTACTGGGATCTCGCACGTGTTTGTTTCTCGACAGAATTTGATTTTAGACAGCGGATGTTAACTGGGACTTTTTATATCGGCTTTCGGATGCTGTGACGTCACACGCCCGCGTCGCGCAACTGCTCTGTCTCTCGTGATCCGGCTGAAGAAGGTTTTTGTGTTCTTTTAAAGTGGTCTTTCAGACACACACTTCTGTGAAATGACAACCCAGCAAACAGGGGACGTCCCCCGGACGTTCCGAACGTCCGTTTAGGTCCGCAGTACGTCCGCTTTATAAGGTTCGCGGATTTGGTCCTCTTTTTGACGTTCTGCTGGCGGACGTTCGGAGGACATTAGTCCGAGGCCAGTGTTGTGAACGTCCCTGTTTCGTTTTTTCCGGTATCTCATCTGCCATTTCCATTACAACACTTGAAAAATGCAGTCCTTTAATAAGACCTGACCAGTTGTTTGGGCATTAACTAGTTACATGTAACTAAATTAGGTAATTTAATTGCCAAAATAAATGTAACTGTAATCTGTTACAGTTACTGGAGAGAAAAAAAAGTGTAATTAAATTACAGTTAATTAGGAAAATGTTAATGATTACAAAGGGAGAGTTGCATCTGAATACACACACACACATACATAAAAAAAAAAACACAAACAAATAAATAATTAAATAAACACAAAAAAAAACACACATACTCAATAACTGATTTATTTCCTATTTTGGTTTATGTATATGATATTTTTTTTTATTTTTATTATCAGATTAAGATTTTCCCCCTGTTTTTCCCCCAAGGCATTGTAAGATGCCAGTGTGTCATAGCTATGCAAAGATTTTATTCCTTTTTTTTTTTAAACTGTGATAATAATAGAAATGGAAAATGCAAAAAACATTTTTTTGATTTGCAAGATTTATATTATTATTATTATTATATATATATTTTTTTACTATAGTAGAATTATATTTGAATACATTGTTAAATTAAGTTCATGTTAAAATAATCATTTCTGGAAAAAAGAATCCAGGAGTCTGTTTTCATCATTTTAAATATCAAATCATGATACCCTTCAATAATATAATTGAACATATAGGCTACAATTAGGTTTATGCATTCCCCATGAATGAAGAAAATAAGGTTGCATCCCAGGAGCTCTAAAAGAATGTTATAGAGTGATGAATGCAGCCAAGGAAAAACGAAGAAAAGAAAGTGGAATATAACACAGGTAAGACAAATAAATTAATTATTTCTTTCCATTTACGTATTAACTGTGGGTAAGCCCGAACAAGAAAAAGTTATTTAGGAAATTTCGTATTTCAGTTATATTGCATTTTTAAGACTGCTACACTAAATGCTGCAGCTCAAAAAAAAAAAAAAATGTAATATAGCCACATTGGGAGATAGGATCCAACCAAGTGTCGATCAAATAAGCACATGACTGAATGACATCACTTTAGGGCACACAGCGCGTATCCATGGCAACGCTCAGCTAGTTAACGGTCATCCTGGTGATCATCCCCTTGACGGTTTTCGCTTTTGTTTGGTCGAAAGGTATTTATACTTTTATATTATTAGACATTATAGCTACCGTAAACTACTGTTTATCTCCTAATGCTTACATTTGATGAAAAGTTTACGTCTTTTTGAAAGTTTGCTGAAGTTGTCCTTGTACGGCTGCTGAGGTTAGGCTATGTAAACACTTTCCAAGCTAACGTTAGCATGTAAAGATGAAATGATTAAACGTAAATAATACTGACAGATATTGAACTTAAATATTGTATTTCCATATGTTAAAAATACACACTGAGACGCCTATATGCGGCAAAAAGGCATAACCTTATGTCCGCTAAATTTCGGACCGCTTGGTCTAAATCCAAACTGTCAACAGTCTTTACAAATCTTTCGTCAATGGATAAACGATAGTCCTAAACATATAAAATCATAACAGTACTGAATGTGTTCATTTTGTTGTTTTAGGTTAGAAGACAATGGGCAGAATCGCCATCGGATCGGACTAACCACAGCTGACCACCAGAGACACACACACACCCACACACACCCACCCACCAACAAACACACACCCACACACACACAACACACACAAAAAGAGGGCACTGCAACTTTAAACCAATTGTTTCAATTAAAATAAACGTATTTTTGCTTCATACGTGTCTGTTGTCTTTGATTAGCCTAAAAAGTAAAATAAAATTGACATTCAGACGACCTTAAAGGCGAAAGTCCCCTAAACGTCCCAATTGGCCGCTGCATGTCCTGTGACGTACCGGTGACATGTCCGGAGGAGAGCGTCTTCGCGAACGTTCCGCTCGACGTCAAGGGGGCGCCCTACACGCTGACATCCGGGGGACGTTCACAGAGGCCCTTTAGGGGACGTCCTGGGGCAACTTTTTTTGTTAGCTGGGGGATAAAACCAAAACAATCTCCCGAAACCGTGTGCTTTCGTTTGTGCTGATGCCTGGATCGTTTATGAGCCTAACAAATATAAAAATCAGAAAGTGAGCGCATCTAAAGTCGTATTTAATACTGGGACACTCCGAGATAACCCATATAACAGAGAAAAACCCCCCACACACAAAACACAAAACAACAATCTTGAAAATTCAAAAAAACCAGGCTTAAAAACACTTTTTGTGACAGCGCAGCAACTCCTCTAATGTGTAAAATGACGGCAAAAAGATCTGCACATGCATGTGTGTGTGTGTGTGTGTGTGTGTTGTGTGTGTGTGTGGATGATGATGTTTTTATCATTAAATCATAATTTACTCTGACCCCCCCCCCCCCAAAAAAAAAATTATTTTGTATATTCGTCTGTTATTACTTGTCAGTTCCATTTAATTATTTTTAAACAAACCAAATTCAAGATAAGATTGACTTGTGGCAAAAATGTCACTTCAGGCTTATCTTTCTTTACACCTTAGTGAATGAACTCCATCGCACACCTGTAAGTAATAGGTGCGTAGAAAAAAATAAGAACCGGTGGGTCCGTATAAACATATAAGATCTCCCGCACACTATCTTAACTTGCAAAATAAAAGTTTACATTTTTTTTCCACTCCATGTAGTGTATTTGATCCGTTTCCTTGTGGTATAGGCCTATGTGGGAAAAAACGTCACGTCAGTTGAAACAAAGATTAGTGAACATTAAGAGTTCAATAAGAAGAAAAGATCTAAATTATCCAGTTGTGGTACACTTTTTAACTTTAAATCATGACGTAACCTCTTTACGTTTTTGGTGGAATTGAAAAAGTAAAACTTTGAGACATTGAATTACTTCTACAAAGACGGCGAACTGTTTTTGGATTTACAACCCTCCAAACTTTTAATCACCTATGGGTATGAACGATGAAGCATTATTTATAAGTAATGCTATAGTCCATGCATTGTTTTTTGAATGAGGTGTTTCTTTACCACTATGGTATTCATGATGAGTTTGAGTGACTGTGGAAACTGACTGATTGTTATAACTGTTTAGAATTACAACTTTGATGCTGTTTTGATGACGATGTGTTGATTATGTGTCTTCTGATGATTTTGTTTAACCTATAGTGAATCTTGATTGTTGTAACTATAACAACTGTTTATGATGTGTGCTAATTATATACTCCCAATGAGTTTAATTATTTGCAGATGGAACTCTGTTAATTGGTCATGTGTTTATCTTAAAAAGAGATTTGAACATTTTGTATACTCCTGATGAAGGTCATGTGACCGAAACGTTGTGTGATTAAAAATTTATTTAGCAAGTTAAGATAGTGTGCGGGAGTTCCTTATATGTTTCTTTACACCTTAAAAGTATTTTAAAAGTACCTAAAGCTCAGTTATGAAGTAAACTTTATCAAATAAGCACAGCTCAGTGCGCCGCAGAGCAATCATAAAAATAGTGAATTGAATGATACTTTTTAATTTTGAATTATTTTTGCAAATTGATTTTGATTTTAAAATCACTAGAGAGTCACTTGAGCTGATTGATTCATGAAATGATTCAGTTGAAGCGCTCGAATCACTGTGGTCATGTGGATATGCATTATTGTCTTGGGCATGCATTGCTTTATGTTTATTGTTGAAATGATTCCTGCATTTTTGTTTCTAAGTATGTTTTGAATAATTCATGTTCTTTATTTATTATTTATTGGCGCTCGTTACGAGTGTTTTCAGGCCATTTACGGCCGTAAACTCTCACTGTGACTTACTTTAATGTGATTTAGTTTGTATTTATTATTTTCCAGACACAGAAGTCCTCCTGCTGAAAGCGAGATGGTGTTAATTAAACAGGAGAGTGAAGACCTGAGGATTGTAGAAGTATCAGCTTGAAAATATGAAGACACTGAGGAACAAACTGGTTAGTTTTCTTTCTCACAAGCGGAACTCAACCATTCTTTTCCTCATTAAAGCTCTGCAGAAATGAAACTGTGTTTTTTGAAGAACGGTATGTGAGTGTCCTGATTAAAGAGCTTTTATTTGACATGGAGCGGTCACTCATGTGGAGATCACATGACCAGACTAATACTGATGCATTGGTAAGGCATTTTCATCACAACAAGCATTAAATTAGGAAGTAGCCTAAACAAAACAATCATTTTAGTAACAAGAAACTCTGAATCGAAAACCGTTTTAGTTTTCTTTTCACTTGATGTAGGATTCAAAAGAAAAGATGTATTTGCGATAATTGAACAGTAATCTTAAGTTATATTTCAGCAATAAAGCGTCTATAGGTTATTCCTGGCTATTATAAAGGTTATATTCTTAGCAAACGTGCATATGATATTCTGCATATTACTGAACATTTGAAGAATATGAATTAATGACTTGTCTTGATCTTTTACACTGCCTGAATAATAAATCATGTAGACTATGTGGTATTTTATCTACAGTTAAAGTGGTAAAAAACAATGTTCATTCCTGTTTCACTAATAGTGCTTTATTTAATCTCTTATGGAACATTACTGCTTTATCGATGTTTTTTCAAAAAAACAGCCTACTAATTGTGTTTTCTATACACTTTTAAAAGAATTGTTTCAGAATCAATGGCTAACCTATTTTGGGGAAACAGTTTTCAGATGGACTGTTCGACCTCTATCGATGCCAAAAGCAAATGGGTATTGTGTTCACATTGATGTACCTGAAGCTCAAAAGATGCTAAGAATCAAAATTGAGCAGTTTAAACACAAATTGCATGTCATTATAAAGGAATTGTGGCCTAGTGGTTAGAGATAGGGATGGACCGGTTGACCAGACCTTACATCGGACACTGGACGGGTTTTTGCTTTAAATACGCGATCGGCAATCGGACGGTTTGTTGGTTCTTTTTTTTCAGATGATTTTCCGGAAAGTGCGGCACGCGTGCACAGACTACATGTAATCATTCAATATTAT
>NW_024873406.1:0-6419 GCF_018340385.1 Cyprinus carpio | reverse complement strand
TTTCCTAATGTGGGGTGTTCAAACCTTTTTAGGGGGGGTTGTCGCTCTCTCTGTGAGCGTCTGGGACTAATATCCGCAGATCAGCATTTTCCGGTCTGTTCTTTCTGTGACAACTGCAAGCATGACAGTTTTTCATTTGCATCAAGGCTGCTTTTCTCCTCACTCAGTAACTCAGTAGCTGTATCCTAGCATTTTTCCTCCACAGGATTGCTCTTCAGGTAAGTATTCTTGGTCGTCCACAGGTTCCACTGAAAAATCTCTTCGGATTCCAGGGCAGGTAAGCTCGTCCTCATCACGCTCAGGTACAGGTAAGCCAGATGTTCCTTCCAGAACACGAGGTAATGTAACTTGTAACAATCTCAATTGTCAGATTCTAAGGAATCTCTCCTGGAACAATACATAGGATGTTGTTCATCCTCAGACTCTTGGCTTTCGGCGTGGGGGGTGACCAGATTCTGATCCCGCAACTCATAGCATCATTAGAAGACATCTCCTGGTCTTAGGTTTCCTAGTAACCTTTCTTCCCTTAGATTGATATATCAGGACTGCTTTGGCTGAGCAAAAACCCACAGGGTAAGAACAGGGTCGCGATGCAAAATTCCTTAGAGAGCCTGTCTTCCTTCTTGCTGGACCGCGTAACCAGGTAAATCACGAATCTTGAAAACTACATAAACCCTTGCTCCATTTGTCAGCCAATTTTGTGTTACCCTTGGCTCACAGTCTAACAAGAAACTTGCTCTTCTTCCAGATTAGAGCGACCACTCTTGTCGACTTCTTTTGTTACGTCCAGCCACTTTCTCAGCATTCTTAGTAGCTATGTCATAAATTTTTCCGCAATCTTGCTTTCAACTCTTGCACATATGGGAATGTGACTTTGTAGGGGCATCCAACGGTATCCAAAAAAAAGCCAAATCAACTGGAACCTGGGTTGCCGTCCAAACATAAGTTCGTAAGGTGTGTATCCCGTAGTGTCGTTCCGGGTACAATTATAAGCATGTACCAGGGGCTTTACGAATTCCTTCCACTGAGATTTCTTCTCATTCTCCAGTGTTCCCAACATTTGGAGAAGTAATAGGATTTAAATCGCTCCACAGGGTTCCCTCTTGGATGGTAAGGGGTGGTTCGACTTCACGTATTCCGCAATCTTACACAGTTCTTTTTATCATTTTTGACTCAAAGTCTGCCCCTGGTCGCTATGCAATTTTTTCTGGGAACCCATAGTGTACAAAGTAATTGTCCCATAGACTTTTGGCAACAGTCTGAGCAGTTTGGTTCCTGGTTGGTATCGCAACTGCATACTTGGTGAAGTGATCTGTAATAACCAGATGTGCTTGGGATTACTCGATCTGGTTCCAAAGACAGAAAAGTCTATGCACACCAGCTCAAGTGGCATGCTAGTTTTTATGCCACAAGGGTGCCTCTCTTTCAGGTTCGGTCT
Organism: Cyprinus carpio; assembly: GCF_018340385.1. Taxonomy (NCBI): domain Eukaryota; kingdom Metazoa; phylum Chordata; class Actinopteri; order Cypriniformes; family Cyprinidae; genus Cyprinus; species Cyprinus carpio. The sequence goes on along the minus strand of NW_024873406.1, from coordinate 4,981 downwards.
TTCTACGAACGCACGTTCACTGTCCTGATCTTTGTCTCCACTGCTTGAGACATTCTTGGCCAAAAGAATCTTGGATCTGACCAGATAAACTAAAGTTCTGTCATTTCCCAGATGACCCTATCATGTGGAGAATTTCAACACTGTACTCTAAGAAAAATGGGAAGCGCCACTGATACCGAAGGGAACCCCGTGATCTTGTTTTTCTGTACAATATCCCATTCTTTAAATCAGTCGATTCCTTCCTTGAACCACACACCGCAAAGTAGACGACTGCTTCCCAGATTACTGGGCTTCTTACCACTCTCCAATCCTTCTATGACAGCTTTTATCTCTGAATCTTTTCTCCTGCAGGTCTGCTAAAAGACGATGGGAGGGGAGGACAGCTGAGGGAGATCTGGAAGACCCATGCTCATCCTCTCGCCTGGAACTCTTTGGGCAAAGCATCTTCGCATGGCAAAAGTGATGGGATTTCGATCAAGGTAAGTGAAATATCAGAACAGGTGTGGTTGAATCCCTCAGCGGATCAACCACTTGATGTCTGTCACATATCGCTTTTATGGTATGTCTGCAAGAGAACAACAGATGGCTCAGCTTCTGCTCCATGAAATGGTGCAGAGCGAACTGTTGATTCTTCTCTCTTCTTTACGGTGAGACCCAGTAATCATAGAAGTTCACCATGTGGGTCGGCGAGAGAGCCCATCGGCATCCTGATTTTGGCTGCCAGCTCTGTACTGCGAGCTGAACAGTCAATAGGTTGATAAGCTGGACAACCAACGGTAACTAAGGCATCACACCTACAGCTTTGCCGAGAGTAAGGATGTATGTCAGAGGATTACTATCCGTGACCAACAGTGAACTCCGCTCCGTATAAGATAATCATGATATTTGAGTTCGTCGTACACTGCCCATTTCAGCGACAGGAACTCTAATTTATGTGCAGGGTATCGGCTCTACTTGCCTATTCGTGGCGTCCCTGCTGGCACAAAAGCTCGAACTCTCTTATGCACCTTCTTGGCTCCTGATAGTCAACGCTGCGCCACAGCCCTGTGGGTGCTGGCATCTGTGTGTTAGCACATAGGGGGAGCTTGGGGTTAGACGAATACCAGAGTACACGGCGCAGGACGTAAGCTGTCAATGATGGAATCAAAGGACAATTTGACACTCTGGAGTCCATCTTATATGAAAAAAACTCCCTCGTTGGGAGTGAAATATCCATCTGTCAACCTCTTTACCTCCTACTCTTTTGGAAGTGGAGGGATCATCCAGCGTGAGATCTGTAAGAGGCGGTCACTATCTTAGGAGAAATCCCGGACGAGATCTTCTGTAAGACCCGGCAAACCCTAGGAAGGGACTTTAACTCTTTTAGATTCGTTGGCCTCGGGACCAAGTCTTCAGAGCTTCAAGGTTTTCGAGGGATCTGTCTCCACTCCACTCTGAGAGACCAATATGGCCTAGATATTTTTACAGATGTCTGGAAGAAATGGCATTTCTCAGGAGATAGCTTTAATCCATAGCTCCTTCAGGCCTGATTAAAGACACGTAACAACCGTGCTCTCGTGCTCTTCCACAGGAGTTTCTGAGAACCACAATGAGATCGGCGATAAAACACCAACACCTCTTTTCGATTTAGGTCTCCCATGCAACGCTCCATCAATCAGTTTGAAACGTGCGCGGCGCATGGATATTCCTTGTGGCATTCGATTGAATTCCCAGAAGTCCAAATGGGGCAACCCATAAACGCTGTCCCCCCTCCACACTTGTACACTTGTTTCTATCCATTTTCGATCTGGTAGAATCACGATTTAGGTCAAGCACGGAGAACCACTTCGACCCAGTCAACGTGGAAAGACTTCCTCCAACGTTTGGAAGGCGCGATACGCATCCTTAATGTGTATGCAAATTAAGCTCCTAAAATCGATGCCAAATCGTACTCCCCCATGTTTGCTTACGAACCACAAACGCTGAGGCTGAGGCACAAAAATGAGGGATTCGGACGTCGAGTATGATTCCAGCTGACAAGTAAATCTGGAAGGTGCTGCTCTCAACCAGCATCGACGTCCTGAGGCTCTGGAAAATAGGATTCTAGCCCTTATTGCACTTGAACACGGTGTGGGTCTGACTCATGCTTAGTTTTAGTTGAGTTTCAGCTTTTGCCGTTCGTGACCATAATAAAGGTCATTGCTAGCGAGATGGACTTTCGGGCCTAGAACTCAGAAAACTTGAGATCCTCTCCTTCCATTTGCAGATAAAGGGGAGTCTCCAAAATCAAAGCGTGAGGTTTGCCAGTGTTACGTTCTCTCTCCCTATGGTTCCTTGCTTAAAAACCTTGATGCTGGCCATGATTCCTCTTGGAACTGCATGGATGTCCGCTACACCACAGTTTAGGAGTAGTCGTATTCAGTTTGTTCACCTCAGCAGGACTGAAACTTATGTTGGATGCTATGGGGTTAGAGGTGCAGGACAGCTTGCAATCACGATTCCATTCGGCAAAGGGATCGATGGTGGTTCAAGGGCCACCCATCCTTTCATGTAGGGCCCATTCAGACTGAACTGCACCATCCAAAACTACTGTACTTTTTGCAGGTATAACTTCCACAGAGGTCCCTTTCACTTTTACACACCCAAGGTTCTCGCTGGTAGCTCGAATCCACCTGGCCTCCAACACTCTAAGTACTGCCTGATATCCACAAAGACTGGACTGAAGCTTCACTGAACTCTCTTTGGCACTCTTGCTATACAACACATCAAGGGAGTTAGTTCCAACTAGGATCTGTGGGGAACTCGTCAAGTCTGGCACCACCAACGCCAAAGTAGGAATTTCAACTTCCACCCCAATGAACGTTGCAGGAAACTTTAGGGTTAACTCAATGTATCCTAAGTATGGTACAGCCTGACCGTTAGCCCCTTCAACTGGCTGGGTTACCCAGTGGTTTTCAAGGGAGAGTCTGTCAGATTGGCCTGCAAATGATTGGGGGACCCGTGAGTCATAATGAGCCTGTATCTAGCAGACAGTTCACTTTTTGTCTCCAAATGCTTAACTTCACCGTACACTTCACTCCTACTAACCCTTTGGGCAAACGGTTTGGCGGTGTGTTATGTCTATCTGTATCAACGTTCTGTTTGACATTCAGGGCGATAGTCACAGATGTATGAATGTAAAACATATGCCTACTACAAAGGCTTCTTAGTTTAAAGGCTGAGTAGGCTTCCTACTGAGGAGTCCAAGCACGCGGCTGCTCCTCCGCTTACTCAGCCTTTTCTCCGTCACCTTAGCGGGGTCGCTGCATTTTCGCAATTAACTGCCAGGTGTCCATCTTCTCCACAGGAAAACAATACCAAGCACGAGGCCTATCAGTCCTCAATGAGCTTTTCCTGGGGTCATTGTTCCTCACTGTATCAAGCGGTCTCTGCATATAGAATGCTTGAGGTGTCTGACGAATAGCACTCTGAGCTTGCAGTTCAGCCACTTGACTTCGCAGCTTACTTAATCTTTTGATTCCTCCAAATCGCTTGATTTTTGAACTTTTGGGCTACTGACTCCTTCACTGCCGCAACCTGGGTGCTTAACTCCTCCACCATCCCCCCTTCAGAGCAGTTAGTCAACCTTCTCAGAGAAACCTTTCTTGTTCTTTTTTCTGATCTGGTGGCTGTTTCAGGGCTGTGACTTGAGCCTGAATTTCCACTACTTGCCTCCTTAACAGACTCATTTCAGAATTCTCAGAATGTGGTATATCACAAAGGGCAAGCCAACATCTGATTGGAAGGTACTCCGAAGCTTTGGGAAAACCAGCTGAAGGTTTTGACAGTCCAAGATGTTTCCTCATACGTTCCTCCTTCGAAGCTTGTTTATCTTCTTGAAGATACGTTATAAGCACTGCCAACTTCCGGCAAAAGCAGGTGGATGCGCTTCTCTTTTCAAGCTGGAGATCTGCGATGAGGCTATTGTCCCAACACCTCTACTAGCAGAACTGTTTCAGCAAGTAGCGATCCCGCTCTGTTTCCATTATTCCGTTTCGATCTGATCGTCGTACTCGCAAATTTAATCTGCAGCCTGTGCAAGTAACCTGATGGCTTTTCACTCTTGATTCTGACAGGTACTCATGAATTTAGCCAGCAGCTCATCCACCATCCTCTACAGAACCATACACAGACTCCAAGATCTCAAGATAAGCAGCAGGTAAGGCTGGAGGGTGCACATGCTTCACAACATCAGCTGCTGGAGCAAGAGACTATCAGAATTTTCCCGGGTTCTATGCAAGTCAGAAATGGAAGGGTCATTCAACAGAGAAGTCGACACTTTCATACGCCATGAGTAGTGTCGAAATCCGGCTCATTTGGGACACGTGGACACCCCACAGAAAACCCCCAGACGAATCAAAGTCTGCTGTGAAGCAGCGAAGTATTGTAAGCTTTTTTGTTTTATGTGCTCAGCGACCATCCTCTGGACACCGGGTGGGTCTATGATATTTACAGGAAATGTGAGACTGGTGGAACACACTAACATCCTCCGTAGTGACTCTCTCAGAAACAGGTGGGGACACACAAGGTAATCTCACTCTTGGTTGGGTTTTATTCTCAATATCTTGAGCATCTGTTGCAGGAGGAGGGGTTGACAGAATGAGTATCTGGCGATTTTCTCTCAATTCTTCCTGTAGGACACCCTGAAAAAGGCCTCCCACTTTCTTTGGCAAATGGCTCTAATTCTTCAAGATACCCTTCTGTGGCTGGATGCGACTGAGTGGGCTTAGTGTATGCAGAAGGAAGGAGTACGGACCACGAGAAAGTGACAGCTGGGTCAGAAAGACTGCCTAGAGTCAAGGGCAGAAGGGAAGTAACTGGATCGCTGAGTTGTGGCTGTATTCCAACAATAGCATTTCTATGGAACTCAGACTCTAGATTGATCAGTGCATGAGATTTTTTGCTAGTGTGGGCCAAATCTTTTTGCAAATATTTTTCTATTTCATTGTCAGCTTCAGTTAAC
>NW_024873405.1:0-2072 GCF_018340385.1 Cyprinus carpio | reverse complement strand
TTCTCTTCATTGTCGCATAAATCTTTCGCATTTTACTAAAGATTTCCGTGGAGGGAGGACTTTTGCGAGTGGATCTGATTTTTTGGTGTGGTTTTGGGGGGGCTCTGCTACAAAACAAAGCAGCGCTACAACAAACCCCACACGGGTCAAGAGACTAGAAATGAATTTTTGGTTGGCCATCTGCCAAAAACGCCCGTGGAAGGATTTGTTCGTCTGGTCAATGTCTGTATTTTTGCAGCAGGGTCCTTGAATCTTTGAGGGTCTTGTGCAGCAGTCTTTGACTCTCCTCTCCCTTCCTGCTCAAACCCCACTTCCCACTTGTTGCACCCACACTACAACCGGGTGACTCCACTTCCAACTCCACCAGCTTCCCGTAATATTTAGGCCAAGCAGCAATGGGAGAGACACGGAAAACAAAGGAATCGCTCTCCTTGTACTTGATGGTATCCCACAACTCAACTTTTATCCAAAAAGACCTCCTGCCACTTCTCACTTCATCCGTCTTTAAAATGATGAGCCCAAACAAAGATCTCATCACGTCCTCTATAGATAAGCATTGGCTATGATTTTCTTATGCTGACCTAGCCCCCTCGATGACCTCCCCATTTAAAAAAACAGGTTTTTTTCTTTTGATTTTTTTTAATGTGTATACCTATGCATCAGCTAAATTCGTGCCTTAACTTTGTCGACGTTTGGTTTTTTTTTTCTTTTCACTCTTTTTTTTTTGTTTTTTTTTTCCTCCTGACCGACTTTACCATACTCATTACATCTCAGGGGATGCGAGGCCTTTTTCATCTTTGTTGTTTTTTTTTTTTTTTTTGCACAAAGTTTTGTGTGTTTTCATTCTCTTTATCTCATGTTTTTTTGTACAATTTTTTGAACTTGCAAGTTGCCCTGATGGATTGTGTACGTGTTATTGGTTCGAGCGTGTCAGAAGGGACTTTTTTGGTTACATTTAACGACTGCCCGTAAAACAAACAAACGCACTTTTTCTCCTCTTATTTTTTCTTCCCTTTTTCCCCTCTTTTTTTCTTTTCTGTATCTTTTTTTTTTTTTTTTTTTGTGTTCCCCCCTCCAAGGGCCGTTTCCCCGGGTGGAGACTTTTTCCCCTTTCTTTTTTTGTTTTCTTCCTAAATAACTGTCCCCGGCTTCGCTCTTTTTACTAAAGTTTCAGGTGGAGTGGAACTTTTGCTCGATGTCGTGTGTTTTTTTGTTTTCCTGTTGGTCGCCCTGGCGTTGGGTGGTATACCACCAGTGGGGAGAGCGAGGGTTGAGCTTAAAGCTGCTGCCTTCCAAAGCGTTGACCCTCCCCCGGACCGCTTTTGCTGTCCCACCACCCCGGGTCTCGTCTATCTTCGACCGGCCAAGTCAGCTTTTTGTTTGCTCTTTGGCGTCTAGAACGGCGGATGTTGAATCTTAGGCCAGGCATCGGAAGACAGCGCTCTCTGTGACTTTCTGGCGGCTTACAGCACACTCACAATTTTATCTCCCTCGCTGGGGGGTTCGTATCGGGGCAGCAGAAGAAAAAGGAGATATCTAGCTCGTCTAGCCCATTTGCTCTTCGCCCAGCTCCCAGAGCTCTTACCTGCCCGCTCATCCCGCACTCTTCCACTTAGCTCCTGCGTTGCCTGGTATAGCGCGGCCGCCGCCCGTACCTAGCTTCTCCCTCCCTCCCTCGTCCTCCAGACCTCGATTCCCGCCCAACGCATCTAAGCTGCTTCTAGCTGATCCCCTCTCCCTCTCTCTCTTACTGTGCTCCTCAAGCTGCCTTCAAAAACTCTCCCCTCCTACCTTCCGTCTCCAGCTCTCGCGCCCCCCGTCGGGGAATCGAACCCCGGTCTTCCGCGTGACAGGCGGAGATACTGTCCACTATACTAACGAGGAGTTCCGCATCTAGAAGTTCTCCCCAGCCAACGCAACTGCTACGACATCACTAAACAAAGCATGGCTTTTTCTTATGCTGACCCAGCCCTTACACCATAAAAAACCGGATGGACCCATCATCAGCTAAATTCGCTTAACTTTTCGAACGGTACACTCTTTTTTTTTTTTTTTCTCCTACTTTTCAGATG
>NW_024873404.1:0-4009 GCF_018340385.1 Cyprinus carpio | reverse complement strand
AAAGTATAATTTGACAGAAATACAAAAACTCAAGTGAGTAGAGATACTCCCAAAAAAATACTTAAGGTTTAGATCACCCAAAAATTTAAAATATTGTCCATTAATGACTCACCCTCATGTCGTTCCGAACCCATAAGACCTCCATTCATCTTCGGAACACAGTTTTAAGATATTTAGTGATTTAGTTGAGTATGTTTTGTACGGTATAATACTCTCCATGTCCAGCAAAAGGTCAGATAAAAACTAAATCAAAGTTAGTCCATGTACATCATCGGGGTCCAGCTGAGAAACTATGTGTTGACAGCATCGAAAATACTAGTTCGTGGCGCCTAAAAACGTAACAAAAATTATGACTTTATTATAAAATATACTTTATATAATCGTCACTTCCTGTTTGTTGCCTGTCGTATGCCTCTAGGTCTGAGCTTCCGTCACGTTATTTCTAGCAGGTATCGTCTATCGATTTTTAATTGAACTTGAAACTCTCTGTTATACACCATCATTTTCTGTTTTCTATGACGTGTGAAATATACCTCCGGAGTTTATGTGGTTACTTCGTATTCTACAACACACACAATCAGAGCGCCTTGTTATACACTAGTTTTAATTTTGAACTTCCCGAGTCCGCTAGTAGCTCACAGCAGTGTTGTCGCTAAACCCTTGCCTTCGCCCCTAACCCCCCCATGGGGCGGCTAGTCTCCCCACCGGACCACCCCCCAACAGACGCTTAATCCAACAACTATACCCAGTATTCTCCACGGTCCCCACCACCACCACACCACTACCACAAATCTCCGTCGAAATTCTTGACCCGCTCACACATTGACTCGGCCCGCGAACCCGCCCCGCGAGCCCTCGGCACGAACCCCCCTGGATAACACTAATTACCCCGGATATTAGCTCATGACCCAGTCCCCCCCCGCGTGCATCGCTAATTACTCTATCACACACATTACACCATTGCTTTACTCACTGTTCTTGCTTTAATGGCGTATGTTTGTCCTATCCTTTGTATTGCAGGTGACGACACGTTCCGAGCTGCATTCGGTGGCAGCTCGAGCTGGAGGCCGTTGAGAAGCAGATTCGGGTCCTGGAGTCAGAGTCAGGCCCAGCTGAAGAGAGCGGAGAGCCGCGCTCTGGACACCTCCCTGGCGGACACTCACAAGTCAGGGTAATTACGCAGTGTGCTACTAACAGTCCCACTACCTCCACTACTGCGTGTTCAGTTCTCGCTACACAGGGCCGGTGCCTCAACCGCATGTGACAGCGATCTGCCCAGATCTACCTTCACTCCGGCGCCCGCGGAACACCACAGACCCTGGTGGGCATCCGCCGCGGGGGAACGCGAAGCCAGGTCCCCGGGCGATTGACCGTTCTCCCCTCCGTCTATCCGAGATGCTCCTACATCGGAACCGCTTCTCTCTCCCCTCCCGCGAGACGGAACGCGACGCTTTCCGCAAAACGAACCTTGGAAGTTTTTAGATATTGCGTGGAAAAACAGTAATGTCCCAGCTATAGACAGGCTCTCAAAAACTGCCAGGGCCGAGCAATATCCACAAACTCATAGAAAACAGAACCAAAACAATCCAAGGTTTTTAATTTAAGCCCATTAGGCTATATTAACAATAACCCGACCGCCACCCGATCTAAATATTCCCTCACAGTTATAGTTAATGACCTTTATGACCTTTCTTCAACTGATTAAATGAGATAAGCATCAGAAATACAATAACAAATGTAGAATTCTACAAGCATACTAATACTTTATTTTTATCTATCGCAACCCAAAGATAAAATGCAGTGTCTTTACATTAACTATGGCAGGAAGAGGTAAATACTTATCACTGCATCTAAACCAACAACATGGTTTATCATATATCCCCCCCAACCCGTTAAATTATGGAGTGGCCACAAGGATCGTCCTAGGTCCTCCTGCGATTTCAATATACTTTTGCCACCTTTGGTAAGATCATAGAAAATACTGGATTATTTTCCACTGTTATGCCTGATGATACTCAACTATATATCTCAACAAGACCAGGTGAAACTTCCAACTTATCTAAGCTAAACAGAGTGGGTTCAAAAAATGTAAAAGGATTGGATGGACCAATAATTTTGCTCCTATTAAATTCAGATAAGACAGAGATATTACTTATTGGACCAGAAAACATTACACAGAATCTCGTAGATTACAATGTGCAATTAGACGGATGTACTGTTTACTTTCCTCTACTGTCAAAAAATCTGGGTGTTATATTAGACAGTAACTTGTCTTTTTGAAAAATATTAATTTCCCATGTTACAAAAACAGCATTTCTTCCACTTAGAAACATTGCCAAGCTACGAAAACATGTTTACCTGTTCCTGAATGCAGACAAACTAAGTTTCATGCATTCATGGACCTCTAGACTGGACTATTGTAATTGCACTTGCTAGGTGGTTGTCCTGCATTCCTCAATACACAAGCTACAGGTAGTCCAAATGGGGGGGGGGGGCAAAAGCGGCTAGAGTCCTTACCTAGGTCAAGAAAATATGCTCATATTACCCCAATACTACAGTCTCTGCACTGGCTAACCTATTAAGTTCCCGTATCAGTTACAAAATATTATTTACTTACTTATAAGGCCCTTCATGGCTTAGCTCCTGCGTGACCTAACTAGTCTTCTACCACACTACAACCCATCACGCTCCCTAAGGTCACAAAACGCTGGACTTTTGATAGTACCTAGGATAGCAAGTCCACGTAAAGAAGGTAGAGCTTTTTCGCATTTGGCTCCCCAACTCTGGAATAGCCTTCCCTGCTATATGTTCGGGGGTTCACGACACACTTCCTCTGTTTAAATCTAGATTTAAAACACCACCTCTTTGGCCAAGCATTCAAATAATGCATCTCATAATTTTGGACTGCAGTTATATCTGATCAAAAATGTGCATATTATTCTTTAGCTCGGGTTAATCTAATTAATTTTACTTGGCTGGAACAGCAGCTACGCTAATTATGTCTCTATTTGTGTCTCTGCTTTGCCCACGGGAAGCTCCCCGTCTGGATCCAGAACACACTGAGAAGAGATGATGCCAACCCCTCAGAGGACCTCAGATGATGCTAACCCAGAGAACAACATACAGAACTACCACATTTTGCTATAAGTTGTTTTGCATAATTGCTGTTAATAGTGTTAATCGTCCTGTTGTTTAGTTCTTTTATTGATTTTTATGAACATTCTGCCATATGCCCACATGAACTGACAGTCATCACTGATAAGCGGGATACTAATAAATATTGTAGAAACTTAATTTTCTGTAAAGTTGCTTGTAATGATTTGTTATCGTAAAAAGCGCTATACAAAATAAACTTGAATTGAATTGAATGAACTTTAGATCAGCATTTTTCTCTTCCGGGTCTGTTGTGAGTGCGTTTCACGGATGCTGCTGACGTATTGAGCTGCTGACGTGTTTTCTGGTGCGCCCAATAACAAAGATAACATGTCAGCAGCGTCGTACATCAGCCAGCGTCACTGCAGTGTTGTGCTTGACATGTCTACTTTTAAACTGAGCAAGGTCTTATCGAAAACAAATATTCTGTGATAAAAGTAATCACATGAAAACAACGTGATGTCCAGTCTTTCACGTCTCCCTTATTATATTAATGCAGCAAAAAAAAAAACACGAGTGAGGGCCTATATACAGACACAGAATGGACTGGGTAGCGATATTCCCAGCTGGACAATGCTAGCAGCCTGCCTGCACGTAGGAGGGACTTACAGGGGCATGTACCAACCGCTGTAGCTGGTGATACACTGAATCTCTGAGTTACCCAGCCCGCATGGAATCTTTCAACAGAGACAAGGAAAAGGACACATGCTACCAAGAGAACTTACTGTGCAAATACACACGTGGGTTTGCCCATAAAGGGGAAACACCAATACATGGAGGCACCTAGTCCAAACACAGGGGCTGACCGATAGGGCATGCATGCAAGTGCTGGACATCAACAGTGCTGGAGGAACCC
>NW_024873403.1:0-2179 GCF_018340385.1 Cyprinus carpio | reverse complement strand
GCAAAGTCATACTTCAAAGGATGACTGATACTAGATCCATGCCTGTAGTAACAATCTGAATAAAATTCTCCAGTGTCAGACGACAGCCATGTGATTTATATTAGAATTATAAGATAACCTGGTTTTTCATAGGATGCATTATAGCATCATCGCTTCAGTCCACACTTTTAAGTAAGGAACTTGAGTAGCTTTCCAAAATCTAAGTATTAGTCGTACTGCCATGATTACACCTACAGTAACAAGGGAAAACTCTTTATTTTTAATTTGAGGAATCTCAGATTTATCAAATCCTAAACATGGTACCAAGATATTTCAACACAATTCCCCATAAAGGTTGAAACGTTGAACATTGCCAGAGAGCATGAATGTATATGCCAGTTTCTTGTTTACATTTCCAGCATTTATTATCAATGACACAACCCATTATAAAAATACCCACTTTATTAAAATAACACCTATGTTTGCCTCTTGCTTCCTTTATATTCCCTTCCACTGTATAACAAATTTCAGTTCCAAGTGTCCTTATCTATGTCACTATTAATGTCTCTTTGCCAAATCAATCTCAAGTTTTCACAGTTACATATAGCACCCACCAATACATTAACTGAGTTGATAAAAAATTTGAGAGTTATTGAAGGCGTCTAGGTAGTCCAATTTTTTTCTGAAAACATTATCTGATATTGTCCACTGTAGAAATCCTTGCCACCAAACAGTTTCTAATTATTTCAGATGTTTCCAGAAGTACCGGATAACACCTTCTAAATGAATTTGTCTTTTAAATGTAGTAAAGATAAAAGTTTAATCATAAAACATCCTTTAGAATACGTATTCCATTTCTCAACAACATTTGTCACCGCGAAACAGGGGCTGTTTTTCCAATACTTAACATAAGGCTTATTCCATAGATGCATGAGTAATGCCCACTATGAGAAATCTTAATTTCTAGTGGCAGTTTCACCTCTTTAGAATGAAGCATATTGTGGGTCTGGTCTATGGATGCGGTAAATTCCCCTTGGGGTTGTGAAAAGCCTCTCGTGGCGAAAAGGGTAAGTTGTCATTTATTTAATACCCAGATCTAAAATTGGTACACCTCTTCCTCCAGTGTTCGTGAAGCTTAGACATTTCAAATGCTATTTTTAACGCTCTACATCCAGTAATGCTAACCCCTAACCACATCTCTAGGCCATTCTAAACATACATTTATTAACCCCCCTCCTGGGTCTTTTACCTTCCCGACAACTAAATTTTTAATCCCTAGGGCGCATAGTATAGCGCTTATATTTGGTGGACGAATTTAGGAACCGGGACCATCCCAGCTATGCTAATTCAAACCTGTGGGTGCTCTCGAATCCCTCTTTATATGATAATACTCCTTCACCCAACCACAAGTTAGCATCATTTTTCTTCCAACTATCTCATTTTGTTTGTATTTTCTGCAACAAAGGTACTCATCTGTCAAATTCAATATATTCACTCTAAAATTAGGGCTTAAGTGGATTACCTAAATATCTAATCCCATATTGATGACCTCGCCAATTTAAAACTTAAATGCCCTGACTGAGGGAAAAAAAACAACACTCGATGATTCTGGCATTAGCTTCTGACTTATATGACAGTTGATTGTTATCACTGAACAAAACCTTAGAAATAAAGAGTTCAGTCATATTAAGGGAGTACTGGTACAGGAAGCATTGCAGGGTCTTTAACTATCAGCACTAAGTAATTCGGCATTATAAACAGTAAATGTATATGTTCTCTTTCCTGCAAATACACCCTTTAATCTGGTTCCTCTCCTATCATTGACGCAAGCAGGCTTCTCCAAAACAATGTAAAAAGTAGGGGTACCTAGAGGGCAGCCTGACGGGTAGACTGGACTTAGATTAGAAACACGAGACGTTATTCATTAGTGATTAGAAGCGCTTGAGACAGTTGGACGGTAAATAAATTATACACACTTCACAAAACCTGAACCACAGCCATTATTTTTTAAGGGCTCTCCCCTCCCCCCCCCACACCCCCACCTCCACAAGCCCTAATCAAAGGGCGCTTTTTCTGCATCAAGCGATATTGCACCAATGGGAATCTAGATTAGAATATTCATCCACATGAGATGTTATAGCCTTATCATACCTGTCAGACGAAGATCTATTTTTAATAAAGACCACCTGATCTCTGTGTA
>NW_024873402.1:0-2671 GCF_018340385.1 Cyprinus carpio | reverse complement strand
ATGCTGAAGACCTAAAAAAAGCAATGGAAGGAAGCACAATTAAAGCACTGATGGTATATCGTTTCAATAATACTGGTAAGGGTCTAGTGTTTCAGTGCATTTTATCATACAATGTGTTTGTTCAGAAGAGGCATGTGCTGTGATGTGAAAGCTTAGATTTTACAAGTGTATGATTGCTCTCCGAAGTGAGGGAGCAGAAAATGTCCTCTTGCAAGACATCCATCTGACCAAAGTTTATGCCTCTATACTCTTGCAGAATGAAAACAATTCAATTCAATTCACTACATGATCATATCTGTTTACCTTCTCTACTCAGTGCGGAGCGCGCCTGTTGGCCATGTCCAACCAGCGGCTAGATGGCGTGAGATGCTTTCATCATACCCCTGATGCATTTACTCATTTTAGTACTCAATCAGATTCAATTAATTATTTTAATACATTTATAAATATCTTATTATCATAGTAAATAATTGGTCTCAATTAATATTTCATAATTCAGCTTAAAAAGAATGTTATATTAATGTGTACGCCATGCCAGCGGAGGATGGGGATCCCCCTTGCTGAGTCTGGTTTCCTCTAAAAAAAAAAAGGGGTTTTTAATCTCCTTAAGAGTTTTTTCCTTGCCACTGTCCCCCACTGGCTTGCTCAATGGTGGTGTTGTGTCTAATCCTTGTGCCTCTCGGGTTCCCTGTCCGACCAGGGTTTCCAAAACGTACGTTTGTGATCGCTATATGGAATATATTGGTTTTATTTAATTAAATCATAGAAACATGGCTCCACACTGAATTTGCAAATAAATGTGAAATCATGTAGGGCTTAGTCACTTACGATTAAGCTATAAGCCCCTGTTGACGCCATGATTTACAGTGAATTTCCTCCAGAACGGCTGAGGGCGGTGTTAAAATCCATCTCTGGTTTTTTGAAATCAAGGGCCTTATGGGCTTTAGCCTTGTATAAAGATACTTGCCCACCGTAATAGATTGGGAAATACATGTACAGTAATTAAGTATTTTACACTGGGTTTGAGGGGGTGCTAGTGGGCAACCTGCACAAGGGTTCACGACATTTTACAATCACTTCAAACAGTTTCACCCATTATTCTGCCCAAAATAGAAACGTGAAGGATTTCAAACAAAAAATTAGTTATTGTGGTAAATAATCTAACAATTCCCTAGTAAAATTTGTATTGCAACATTAAAGAATGTGACAAGTGGAGAAAAGAAATTAAAACAAAAAACTGTATTGTGTAAAACAAGTTTGATATATAATTTTTGTGTAGCTACACTTTTATTATTGAAGCCGTGTAGCAGTAAGGTATTGTTTTTTTATTTTTATAATCTTGTTAATGCAGGATAGTATATCATTTTACTATGAATTTTTAAAAACAATATTTAAATGTTGAGTAGTATGATATTTATAGAGGTGGTATTTGGGCACAACAGGCTGTGTCTAAATCGTTTAATAAAACATTTTGGTTGCATTAGTACATTTCGTGTTTTTGTCTTTATTGAATCTTCTTCAATGGCACATTAAAAAATGGGTTCGTGTGAACTGCAGAAAGGGTCCAGGGGCTATTCCAGACAAGCCAGGCGAACTTGTTGTCACATATACACTCAGTTGATTAAAACCCAAACCTAATGCTTTATTGAGGTATTCTGGTTGCAAAAAACGATTTTATTAAATCTTTTTTTTTTAATCAAGGGACCACAAATTTGGTATCGCATATTTATTCACTTTGTTACATATTTTTAATTAAAATATTTAATGTCAGGACGAAGGAATTGCACAAAAAAAATATAACCGTTTGAGGGTCGGAAAATCATTGCATTGGGTATTCTGCTTGACAAAGAACTGGTTTGTATGATGTCGTGTAGCATCCAATAATACTAACTAGTAGTACTATTCGAGATCGTGATTCGTTACGGGTTATGGTGACAAGCACATAAATTTGCCACGTAAACCAGCGTTTTCCAAATGGGCTGTGGGTATCATGCACGAGGTTCATTTCGCAATTCCGTATAGTATTTTCCCATTAAATCGGTGATTTTATATCAAGAGAATAACATGTTTTGTGGTACTTACGTTTGGTGAGTTCACCGAACAAGTTGAACGTGCTCAGGGGCGTCTGTCTTGCTAGCAACCATGACTGCGCTTAAAAAAATCCCCGAATGACAAACGGAAATTTCAAGAAAGGAATACTCTGCATGATTTCAGAAACAACAGTAAACTTTTATTTGACAAACAAATGGTATAATTAGCTGTTGCTAGTGAACAGGAGAATTGACTTTTTGATAATTTTTATTATGTTCATCTGTGCCGCGAGATGTTTCAAAAAGTGGTGTGGACAAAATCGACCCTCCAAGAAAGCAAATCCAAATATCCACACGAAAAGCAAAATGTATATGATTTAATACAAGTTAATTGCTCTCTTTAGGAGTTTTTTCGTTTTTTATCATCATTGTATTTTTTCTATTACTTTTTTTATTACATTTTTTTTCATGTAAATGTATTTATGAAGATGTAAAGGTGGCCAAAGTCAATTTAGGGGCAAAATATTATCCTTTTTAATGGAAAAGGGTGCAGTGGAAAGGTATGCTGCAGAAGGATGGTTAATGCCTCAGGGGTTAATTCAGTTTAAAAAAGTTTCTTGGGAACCACTGCTCTAATGCAT
>NW_024873401.1:0-1975 GCF_018340385.1 Cyprinus carpio | reverse complement strand
AAATTCCAGGATGATAACTTCAAGAAACATTATTGCCATGAGAATTAGCACAGAACTGGCAATCTTCTAGAGAGAAGTTTTTGGCTTAGTGCGCGCCAGCCTGTCTGTGAATCGTCTGGTACAACCGGTAAAATTGGCCAGTAGCCAAATTGGTCATGGCACGATGCTCTGTGTTCAAGTCCCACCTGGGGCCGTGCTTTGTTAATGTTACACTTAAGTTTGCTGCGCTAGAAATTCTGGGATGATAAGCTGAAAAGTGGCAGCCAGTGCCATGACAAAAAACGGACAACCATGAGGAGTAGCATAGAACTGGTCATTTTCTAAAATCTCCCGCCAGCCTAGCTTGGCATCACACTGTCTATGTATCCCTCCATGGGTTATCAAAGTCCAGGGCTTAGTGGCCCCTAATGGATAAGACATCAGCCTTCCACGCTGGGGATTGTGGGTTCAAGTCCAACCTGGGTCATTTTTTCAAGGGTTACATTGAGGTTATTGCAGAAAATTCTGGGATGATGACTTCAATAATGACAATATTGCCATGAGAATTAAAAAGCAGAACTGGCTGGGAAATTCTGCCATGATAAGCCAAAGTGGTACCATTGCCCTGACAACAAAAAAATTACGAGAATTAGCTTAGAATCCGCTCATTTTCTAAAAATCTCTTTTCAGTTTAGCTTGTACTCGCACTGTTTATGTATGCCTCTTGGTTATCTGAGGTCCCAAGGCCTAGTGGCCTAATACATCAGGCATTATCCGGTATGGACACTATAACTTCAAAAAACATTATACGGTATGATAAGTTCAAAGTGACACTATAGCTTTGACAAAGGCAACATGAGAACTAGCACAAAAATGGCAATTTCCTAAAAAGATGTCAGTGTAGCTTGCATTAGACTGTCTATGAATACCTGGGTTGATCTAAGTTAATTTGAGGAAGGGGCCCAGTGGCTCCAATGGATAAGGCATCAGCCTCCGGAGGCTGGGGATTGTGGGTTCAAGTCCCACCTGGGTCCAGCTTTGAGAGTTTCATTTACGTTGGCATGCAAGAAATGCAGGAAGCTTATTCAAAGTGCCAGTATAGCCATGAGACTAGCGTCGAACTGGCAATCTTCTGAAGCTCTCTACCAGCCCATAGTTTGTATAAGACCACCAGTGAATGGTTAGACCTAAAAAGAGAAGGCCTCAGCGGATATGACATCAGACTTTGGAGCTGGGGGGGATTCTTGGTTCAAGTCCCACCTGGGTCATATTTTTGAGGGGATGGCTGCATTTAATTTTGGCTGTGCAAGAAATTCTGTGATTGGAGGAGTCTAAGGTGACACAATACCTCTGACAAAAGTAAAAATGAGAGCTAGCATAGAACTGTCAATCTTCTGAAAGATTTTTTAGTTTAGTGTGAGCCAGACTGTCTGTGAATACCTTTGGTTCTGCCAGTAAAATCAAAAGGGCTAATGGGTTATGGAATCAGTCTCTTGATAAAAGTCCCACCTTGGTTGTCTTTGTTGTGTTACACTTAAGTTGGCTGCACTAGAAATTCTGGGGTGATAAGTTTAAAGTGGCACTATAGCCATGGGCAATAAAACATGAGAACTCGCAATTTTCTGAAAGCTCTGACAGTTTCCTCGCTTGCATCAGACTGCTAAGAATGCCTCTGGGCCGACCTTCACAAAGGGCCCAGTGGCCAAATGGATAAGGCATCAGCCTTCTGGAGCTGGGGGATTGTGGGTTCTGAGTCCCACCTGGGTCATCTTTGAGAGGCTACATTTAAATCGGCTGTGCAAGGAAATCAAGGATGATAAGATTAAAAGCCGCAACATAGCCATGAAAACAAACCACCAGAACTGCTACTTCCTCTGAAAGTTCTGTCAATTTAGCTCGAATAAAGACTGTCTGTGAAAAGAGATTAACTAGAGCAGTGGTTTTCAATTTTGTTCCTTGTATCCTTCCAGCTAGTTTGCGATATATTTTGCATGGC
>NW_024873400.1:0-1602 GCF_018340385.1 Cyprinus carpio | reverse complement strand
GGGCCGTCCAGTGCCTGTACTCCAGCCAGCAGCAGACACACTGCAAGCGCTTTGGTTTTCCACATCATGCTGAGAGCATATATTCACTGACAGCAGAAGATGATGTTCAGAAGCTGGTTACCTGCTGGGCTCCCTTTGGTTAGGATCTAGGTGCCTGTTTGACGTTCTGTGATTTCTACCAGGTCCCTGTTCCTGCTTATAAAGAGGTGAGGGGCACAGGGGCACACATGCTCCAACCCCCACAAGCAGGCAGAGTCACAGATCACCCTGAGATAAGTGGGCAAGAGACCTTTCTGGTAACAAAGCATGATCAGGAAAGGTGGATTTGTATTATAGGGCATTTTTACATGAAAAACTACATCTTTCTTCCTTTAATGATGGTCATATTTTGCCATGAACACTCATGTCCAGATATTGCAGTGATTGCTTTTTTACCAACAGTGATTGAATTAAGATGTCTATCTATGTTTTTTTTCCATGTAAATTCATTGCAGTTATCTATTTTAGTTACTGTTTTTTTTTGGGGTTTTTACTGTTACTGTCGGCATTTGAAGACCCACATTTTGATTCATTTTTCTTGGGATATCAAACTTATGCCCATTGGGTTCTACTGTTTGAACGCATTATTTCTATATATAGCTTAAAAAGTTTAAAAGGTCTTTTAATTATTAACATATTTTAAGGCGATGTTTTTGTTTCCAGTCAATGAAAGTAAAAAAGTGTTGGTTTTAATTTTCGAAATATATTTAGCCAGATATCACAGTTTTATTTATATTAAGAGTTTAATCCAAAGCGCTGTTACATTGCATTTAATTGATATAAGTGGTTTTAAGCACACATTGCAGATATCATGGTTTTCGATAAACTCTTAAATTGCATTCGACGGTACACACTTTTGAATCAGCAGTATACTTCCCTGGGAAATCGAACCCTTGTTCGCATGGGGTTGCTCCTCAACCTGCTCTACTTGTTGAGCTCTACAGGAATGCAATCATGTAATTGATAGGACTGTTTAACTGTTTCACATCAGGGACATGTATGCCCGGTTGTTTCTGGGCTGGTTTGCTGTCATTTTTGCACCTCGTTTATCATCATACCCCATAGTGAAACCAAATTTACCACAGTCTAATCCCTTCAATATGGAAAAGCAAGAACCCCTCCGCTCAAAACTCTGTGTCCGGAGTTCACCCGGGAAATACTTGTTTGACCTTCTGTTGCATTTGGATGCATATTTTATGTATTTTTTCAGAAAGAGTGATGACTGTGATGTGTAGCGGTTAAGAGACAAAGAGTTGTAAGCGAGCAATGGTCAGTTTCCACAGTGTGATAACACAGTCCCATTGTCGCACACGATTGTATCTTATGCAACCAACACGGACAAAGGCACCAATATCCAAAATGACAACAGCATAATGCATTTCTATGAATGGGCATGATAACAATGACAACCGCATACTTTCGGAGAACATAACCACATTATTGCGTACCTACATCTCTGTTGCCTGTGGGGATGGTGGCCATGAAAAAAAAACAAACAAGCAAAAAAAAAAATATATATATATATATATGTGTGTGTGTGTGTGTATATATATGTGTGTGTGT
>NW_024873399.1:0-1816 GCF_018340385.1 Cyprinus carpio | reverse complement strand
ACATGTTCAACAGATTCAATCCCAGACAGCAACATACTGTTGGCCCAGATCTGGCCCGTGTGAAACCCATGCGGGCCAGATGTGGGCCGGATCTGGGCCGAAACTGCTTGCTGTTAGGGATACTGTCACAAAATTCACATCTTGCTGATATATGCTTACCTAAGATATGTAAGCACACAGCAAACTGACTACGAAACGCATCCGCTGCAGAGGTACAGTGAACTCCGGAACGGATCCAGAAAGCGGATCCGAAACTGCATCCACATGCACACCGTGGCGGCTCGCGGATCTGGTCCGACACCGCTGCGGTCCTTTCGTTTCTGTACCTAATATGGGTACATCCGCCCCGGCTTCGCTTTGGATCCGCGAATGAGCAGGCATTATCCCTTACGGGTCCGTTTTGGACCCGTATAAAATTCCATCTGCAATGACACTGTTTCCCACACTGACTGATACATCAAAATTCAAATGAATCCAAGTGTGTGAAAGTGATTGCACTGCGGCCTGTTAAAGAGCAGGAGGGAGAAAATTAGCTGCTCGAAATATAAATCCGAGGCTTGAAGTGCCATAGTGGAGTTTTTGCGTATGTGATACATTAGGCTGTGCATTGACCAGTTGGCTGACGCATTTTTAAACACCAAAGCGTGGCATAGAAACCTACAATAAAAATAATGCATATTCTCCAAAAATTTTACAAATTAGTGTTGCTGGATTTGTGATTTATAGAACTGTTCGTCTTCTCATGCATGACTGAGATTAGGTGTTTAAAAGACTGTGGATTACTGTTTAAAATAAAATATTACAAAATTATTGTGTCTTTATTATGTCTAAGTTGTCTGCATATTATTAAAATCAGCCTTTAAATTATAGGCTGATTGTTTAAGGAACAGACATAAGAACTTGGAGCTGCATGTTGCATGCTTGGATGTTGCTTTATACTGGACCTCAACTGAAATCTTTTTGATACACAAACTTTACTTTATCAAAGGTGTGTCATAGATGTTAGGCTTCAGATGCATTAAACAGTTGTTTTCTCTAGCAATGCTTTAAAATGTTGGTCCAAAATTGATAATAATGGACTAACCATTAATCATAAAAATTAAGAGCCGTACATCTTATCAGTTTAGTAATTGTTATCATTCTTATGTGTAATGTTTTTGTAAACAAGTGAACACCACAAAAACACAACGGTGTATGTAGAAGGCATGGGTATACACAAAATGTAAGGAAAGGTATATTTATAAATAAATATTTGAATAATATAGTAAATATTTTATTTGGTCCTGCTGTAGTTAATTTTGTCGCCGTGATCCCATGTTTTTTCCTTTACATCTAAACATTCTAATTTATACGGATGAATATGAATATACATATGTAATTTTAAGGACACTGTATCTTACTATTCAAAGTAATTTTGCGTTGTTAATGAATGAATGCTTTAAAAAAAACTGGTACTTTTACATAGAAATATGTTGAGGCAGATGTTTTTTTTTGCAGAGGCTCCTGTATCTTAATTACGCAGCAAATTCTTGTACATCATCTATCGCTTCTATACTCTACATTTGGAATTACTAGTTCCTTCCTTTTCTTGCTTCCCTGCTACAAACTGGCCTGATCCATGAGTAAGTGAGCTGCTACCCTTGGCTGCCTGCTTTAGTACTCCCTCTCCCTTCTTTTCTTATTTCTCTCTTTGCAGGGCATTGCACTGCAACCACCAAGTAATCAAAATTTATGTAAGTGCAAAAAAAAGTTTTTTTGTCAGTATTATTTGTAGGTCCTGTGTTTGTGAATTGCTCTTGTGCACTCCCTCTTTTTT
>NW_024873398.1:0-5779 GCF_018340385.1 Cyprinus carpio | reverse complement strand
CTCTGTTTGTTTTCTTTATTTTATAAATGCACAAAGTTTTTGTTGTTATTATGTGTATACCAATAAAAAAGTAGACCCTTTACAGATTCGATTGATGTATTGCTTTTATCAGTACGATCAAAACTGAAAGTGTAATTTAAGTTCATTTTCGGTCTTATATAGGAGAATTTGCCTCAAACGCGTATCGCGCGTTTAGCCCGACTGCGTGTCAGATGGCGTTGTATAAACTGCTCAAGGTCTTGTTTGTGTCTGCTCTCCGAACAATGTTTGGGTAGGTTATTTCCAGAGTTTAGGCGCTGGCCGCTACATAGGCAAAGGATCTGCGCCTCTCTGCAGTTTTGACTTTGATATTCTAGGGTATTATCAAAATTGCCCCAGAGGGTTTGAGAACGGAAAGCGGATCTGTTGTGGGAGGACTATAAGGTACCAAGAGCTCGTTCAAAATACTGAGTGCTAAATACCATTCAGGGCCTTTCTAAGTAATAAGCAAGATTTTAAAATCTATACAATGTTTTGATAGGGCACGCCAGTGCAGTCGTTGACGGACCGGGCTAATATGGTCATACTTCCTGATTCTAGTAAGAACTCTTAGCTGCCTGCATTTTGGACTAACTGGAGTTTGTTTATTAAGCGGTGCAGAACAACCACACAATAAAGCATTACCTATAATCTAACCTTGAGGTCATAAACGCCCATGGTCATTAACATTTCCTGCATTTGACATATGAGAGCTTAAGGCCATAATTGAGATATATGTTTTGTTAAGGACTATAATCTAAGGAAAGATTTGCTATCAAATATGCACACCTAGGTTTCCTACCTGATGACGAAAGAATTGCCAGAGCAGCCATCAAGCTCTTAGACAGCGTTCTAGGTTATTTACATGCAGAGTTTTTAGGCCTATAATTAAACAACCGTCTGTTTTTTCAGAATTTAGCAGCACGTAAGAAATTACTCGTCATCCACGTTTTTTTATATCGACTATGCATTCCGTTAAGTTTTGCAAAATTGGTATGTTTCGCCGGGCCACAAACAGATATAGAGCTGAGTCCATTCATCAGTTTTCACATAACAATGATTTGATAAGCTAACACCGTGTTTCCTGATTGATATGTCCCAAGGGTAAACATGTTAAAGCGTGAAGAGTAATGGCCCTAGTTACTGAGCCGTTGCGGTACTCCATACTGCACTTGTGAAAGATATGATACCTCTTCATTTCCTGTCCACGAATTGATGCGCGGTCATATAAGTACGATTTTAAAACCATGCTAAGTGAACTTCCATTAATGGCCAACAAAGTGTTCTAGTCTATGCAAAAGAATAGTGTGGTCAATAGTGTCGAGATTAAAAGGGGCACCTGAAGAACAATAACATAAACATTTCAAAAGTCTGACCTGAAAAATTAACAACCTCCCTCTTGTCTGCAGTGGCCAGTTACATAAACTGCTTAGACTAGTCTTAAAAGTTGGTCATCTACAAAATTATGACCAGTCTGGAAGAAATCATTTAAAGTCATTTCCATAAAAAGGTAGATCAGTTTGATTGCATTTGGAAAAGATAAACAGGTTAACTGTAAATTCATCAAGCTATTTCTTAAGACAGGTCTATTCAATTGGCGGCCTGCGGGCCGAATGCCAATCATCTTCATCCGGCCCACGGCAAGAGTATGTGCAGATCGCACATATACCTTGAATTGTGTTTGCAGTAATTTGTTTGTCCACAAGATGGCAACACTGGCCCAGGCCAGCCAGAAAAAGAAAAGGAAGAGCAACAACAACAATCTACCAGAGACCGCAACATCAATAGACGGCAGCATTGACAAGTGCTTGTGTGAGGAAGTTATGAGATCTCCACAACTCTAGTTTAAACGATTATAAAGACAGTGTTATCAGTCCATATATTTGAAAGTCATTCAGCTGAACGTATATGTTGGCTAGCAGCTTCAGACAAGCGCACCGCATTAAAACCATTCAAAACGAAAAAAAATACACAATAATCACAAAAAGCCAACAATCCAAACTGAATTTGCAAACAAAACCCAAAAAATGCCAACATTTTCACAATAATGCACAAAATGACATTTTTTGCATAGTGATTTGTAAACACACAGCCCTAAATGGTGATTATAATAGTCCAAAAAAGAATCGTAATAAGAGTAAAAGATTAATATATAAACCGGATATGTTTCGGATATGCATCATTCTAGTCGCTGATTAACTTTTGTAGCTTGAATAAAGATTAATATATATATTATGCATATACAATTTATAGTTTATGTGAAGATTGTTTTACATTCAGAGCCTAAATAAATGGCAGATGGGAGTTTTACTTACTCAAACATGTTCTGAGGGCAGAAAGGAAAATGATTGGTTTACAGATTCAACCAATGAAATTAAAGCAGAGGCGGAGTCAGGAAAATTTGAAAGTGAGATGGAGGAATACTTCAGACAGATACCGTTACGACGCTTCGTGGGATGCATTTATTGCAAGGGTAAGTTAATTTACCATGTATTTTCATGAAAAAAAAAATGACAATCTCTAACATTTAATAACCCCCCGATAATTAGCGAACAAAGATGCCCAGCAACAAAATAATCATGGTCTAAATATAATATAGCATGCCATTTTTATTTGACTGCTACATCAGTGTTGATTGCACCAAAGCTGTTTATGTGGTAACAGGAGTTAAAACACGCTTTTTCCAATGCTTACAGCGACGTCTGTGAACATCCAATATGAGCGGGAAAAAAAGAAACTTGTTCATATATCCTTGACATTTCATCAGTTCAGGTAGCATTAGCATTAATCACTGCTCTCAGGGCAGTATTACTCAATATTCATATTACAGTTATTTTTAGTGTACTATGCGCTGCTCTCAGGGCAGAAGCACTCAATATTCATACTACTGTTATTTTACTTAACTTATGCACTGCTCTCAGGGCACAGGAATACTCAATATTCATATTACTGTTATTTTTCTAAGTTTACTATGCGCCTGCTCTCAGGCCAGGAGTACTCACTATTCATATTACTGTATTTTGTAGGGTACTATGTGTTGGCAGGAGTACTCAATTTCATATTTACTGTTATTCTCTTCGGTGTAGTATGTTGCTGCTCTTACAGCGGTGTGAGCCACTCATATTCATATCTATTGTTATTGTTAATAGGACTATGTGCTCAGCTCCTCAGGGCAGGAGTAATCAAAATTCAGTCATACTGTATTTTACTAAACTGTGTGCTCTCAGTTTCGGCAGTGCAGTACCTCACCAATATTCATATTACTCTTGTTTTACTAAACTTGCGCTGCTCCAGGGCCAGGAGTACTCAATATTCCTTATATTACTGTTATTTTTACTAAACTATGCGATGCTCTCAGGGCAGGGAGTACTCAATCTTCATATCTTGTTATTTTAGGGTTTTTTCTATGTGTTGGCAGGAAGTACTCAATATCATACTGTTATTTACGAAACTGCTGCATGCTCCTTAGGGAGTGGATACTCAATATTCATATTACTGTTATTTTTCAGTGCATTATGTGCTGCTCTAGGGCAGGAGTATACCATCTTCATATTACTGTTATTTATTAAAACTATGCGATGCTGCTCAGGCAGAAGTACTCATATTTCAATATTACTGTTTTTTACACAACTGTGCATGCTCTCGGGAGAGAGTACTAAATATTCATAGTACTTTATTTTACTAAACTATGTGCTGCTTCAGGGCATGGGAGTAATCAAAATTCATATTACTGTATATTTTACTACTACACTGTTCGTGCTCTCAGGGCAGGAGTACTCAAGATTCATATTACTGAATTTTACTAACTATGCGCTGCTTCTCAGGCAGGAGTACTCAATATCATATTACTGTTATTTTTAGGGGGTTTCTATCTGGCTGTGTGGCAGGAGTAGTCATTATTCATATTACTGTTATTTTTCTAGCTATTTATGTGCTGCTCAGGGGCAGGAGTACTCACTATTCATATTACTGTTATTTTTTAGTGTATTATGTGGCTGCTCCCTCAGGGCAGTGAGTACTCACTAATTCCATATTACTCATGGATTATTTATTAAACTATGCGCTGCTCTCAGGGCAGAAAGTACTCAATATTCATATTACTGTTATTTTACTAGGGTTGGCGCTGCTCTCAGGGCAGGAGTACTCAATATTAATATTACTGGTTATTTATTAGTGTATTATGTGCTGCTACTCAGGGGCAGGAGTTACTCAATCTTCATATTACTGTTATTTTTTACTCATTAAGTATGCGCTGCTCATCAGGGAAGGAGGTACTCAATCCATATTACTGTTATTTTGTTCAAGTGTATTATGTCCTGCTCTCAGGGCAGGAAAGTAATCCACTATTCATAATTAACTGTTATTTTAATAAAACTATGGCGCTGCTTCTCAGGGCAGGAGTACTCAATAGTTGACATATTACTGTTCTTTTCTAACTATCTATGCACGTCAGGCAGGAGTACTCAATCTTCATATTGTACTGTTATTTTACTAAACTGTGCATGCTCTCAGGGCAGGGAAGGATAGGTCAATATTCATATTATGTATTTTTAGTGTAATATGTGCTGCGAATCAGGGCAGGTTATCATTTCATGAGTCCTGAGTACTCATTAAACTATGCGCGGCTGTTAGGGCAGAGTACTCAATATTATAATTACTGTTATTTTACTAAACATGGCGCTGCTTCAGGGAGTAGTACTCAGATATGTCATATTACTGTTATGATTACTCTATAGGTAGCATGCTCTCTAAGGGAAGGAGTACTGCAATATTCAGATACTGTGTATTTTGACATTGTTAGTGCTGTGCTATCAGGGAAGCAGAGTACTCATACTTGCATATTACTGTTATTTTAATAAACTGTGTTGCTGCTCGCAGGGCGGAGTACTCACTATTCATATATTACTGTTATGAGTAATTAAATCTGATTCGCTGCTCTCAGGGAAGGAGTTCGGCAAGATTCATATTACTGTTATTTTACTAAAAGATGTGCTGCTCTCAGGGCAGGAGTACTCAATATTAGTTATACCTGTTATTTTAATAAAAAACTATGTGCTGCTCTCAGGGCAGGAGTCTACTCACTATTATATTAATGTTCTTTTTACTAAACTATGTGCAGCTCTCAGGGCAGGAGTACTCAAAGATTCATATTACTGTTATTTTTTATAACTAATGATGATGCTTCAGGGCAGGAATGAAGTACTCAATATCCTGTTACTGTATTTTACAAACCTTATGTGCGCTCTCAGGGGCCCCTACACATTTGTTTTTTATTACAGCTGTCACTGTTTCATGTAGTTTTTCTTCTCTTTGCAGAATAGGCATTCTTGGAAAGATAGCAGAAGCCATCACTGGTCCCCTTCTTAGAGAAAGGGAATCCCATGAATTGCAATACAGCTGTTTGTAAATGTAACAAGGTCTGCAAAGTTTTCAGATCAAATTGCCACGATAAATAGCGTTTGGTCTCCTAAAAGTAAGATTGATTCTGAACTACTGTGCTGAAATGGTGTCAGAAAACTCCAATCTCACTTCATGTTACCAGTTACCTGTTAGGTTTGTGTTGCATAATGCCATCCTATGGACGTCACAGGCTGTCCACTCAAATGTCTACTCTACTCTAATCTGCCCTCAATCATTATGTAGTTGTAGCTGAGGCCAAACGAGTACAGTAGGCTATAGAAATAGCAGGGGTTTAAGGATGTATTATGTGTCATTAGAAATTTTCAATTTTGAGGGAGTTGAAATGTGATTTTTATGATTT
>NW_024873397.1:0-1772 GCF_018340385.1 Cyprinus carpio | reverse complement strand
TTGAATTTCTGACTTTTATTTTGATTTGTATTTAATCATGTAGAAGACTCTCATTGCTTTTGCTTTCTCAGTTCATTCACAGTCAGTTTGAAGTTTGCTGCCGTTGAAACTTATTTTAGTCCCAGATAAGTGTGTATTACGTGGGTGTGATGGAGGACCCGGTTTCCTGCCTCTAAAAGGTGTATTTGTTTTTCTCTTCACCGGATCTATTTTTGAAAAATCATTATTCTTGTTTTTAGGTTAAATCTAAGAGCCCATGTTTGACTGAACATCTATAAGGAGACATTTCCAATTTCTGTTTCACAGTCATGTTGAGCCAGGAGCATTCAAATGAAATGATTTCGCCAATTTGTTTATATAAATGTTGAATAGAATGGGGCTTAATGGACAACCTTGTCTGTCTCCTCATAGTTGAGAAAGAAAAATGTGTTGATTTTAAATGGTGCTGATTAAATCAAATGTTTACAATCCAATCCCAGTTCCATAGTGGTTATGAAGAGCCCTTATTGCCAGACTAAACCAAAAGCCTACCAAAGTCAACAAAGCAACGCGGAAGACGTGTGGTCAGATATTGTTCTGGTGTATGTGTTTATGAATAACAGTGTGGAGGGTGTAAATGTGGTCAGATATTCTGTGTTTGGGCAGAAATCCAATCTCTCTCTCTCTCTCTCTCTCTCTTCTTTTTTCTATCTCTCTCTCCTCTTCGCTTGTGTAACCCCCTGTTACAAGAGCCAGCACCTGTGAATAGAGAAAACATTATATTACTACATATGTAAATAAAATACAGACTATTTTATTATTAGCATCCCATTATTTATTCATATTCATATTATATATCCGAATTCCCAACTTAATACTAAGTGAAATAGGTGAATAACAGAAAATGTCTAGAAAATAAGTAAATTGAACTGGCCGTTTTTAAGAGTAACCCCTCCCTCAGGTTGATGTAAAAAAAAAAACAGAACAAGGGATTAGGGGAACAACAGAAAATTGAGAGAACGGCTAGAATGCGGAGACTGGCGATTAGCAAAAAACAGCGTTTGAACAGAAGATTTAAAGTGTTTTAGTTATCGATCTGTAAGAGAAGTGTTTTGAAATATGAGACATGTTCGCGGTCGTTGCCAGTAAAGTGGTGCTTACATTACGATCCGTATTGCACTGGACTGAAGAAATAGGAAACCGAAAAAAGTTATTCACCTAGAGAACCAAAAGAGAGATTTTTATTTTTCCATCCCCGTGTGTTTTCTGTTTACTCACTATTTTCCTTGGTTGGGTTTTTTTTTTTTTTGTTGGTTTCTTTTCTTTTCTCTCTCTTCTTTGTTTGCTTTGATGTTCCTGAGAGCAATGGCTGATTCTGGATTCTGGAGTTTTGTTGGATCGCTGGGAGAATTCGTTTCTGCACGTCCATCGAGAGAGAGAGAGGACCACAACGTTGCAGAAACTGGCGAGCCATCTCCACTTCATAGAATCTGGAAGGTTGTTCATCACACTGGTAGGAAATATTGTGTAAACCTGTTTTTACTTTTTTGGACACATTTTTTTGCTAAGCATCAGAAAACTCTTTTCACGTCAAGGATCACAGGTATTTTTGTTTCCACGTTGGACATTTATTTTCAAAGGACTAAGTATTTGCTTTGGACTGATACCTTTCTTTCATCTGGTTATTACCTGTGCATTTTTGTTGTTTTTACTTTCTGTTGAGTTTTCGAAAGAGTGTAAAACATTGTTAAGTTATTTAAGAGTGAAACTTTGAATTTACATTTTCAAGAGTG
>NW_024873396.1:0-2028 GCF_018340385.1 Cyprinus carpio | reverse complement strand
TGCCTGGTGGACATCTCGGCATGGATGAAAGAATATCACCCACAGCTCAACTTGGCAAAGACTGAGCTTCTTGTCTTCCCCACTGCCACTCCAACTCTACAGTATGATTTCTCCATCCAGCTAGTGTTCTTCTACAATTTCCCCATCAAACTTCGGTCAGAAATCTTGGTGTAAAACTTTTGATGACCAGCTGACCTTCAAAGACCACATTGCAAAGACTGCTTGATCTTGCAGGTTTGCACTGCACAACATCAGACAGACCAGGCCTTTCTAAACGGAGCATGCTGCACAACTTCTGTCCAGGCCCTTGTCATTTCTAGGCTAGACTACTGCAATGCTCTTCTGGCTGCACTTCCATCAAGCACAATCAAATGTCTACAAATAATTCATAATGCAGCAGCACGACTGGTCTTCAACAAACCCAAAATAAGCCCAAGTTACACCTCTCTTTATCTCCTTGCACTAGCTACCCGTTTGCGGCTTGCATCAAGTTCAAGACATTGATGCCTGCATATAGAACAGCCACAGGCTCAGCTCCCGCCTACTTCCACGCAGTATTACGAATCTACATCCCCTCCAGAAGTCTGAGATCCGCTAGTGAGGGATGCCTAGTGGTACCATCACAGAGAGGCTCAAAATAACTTTCCAGAACATTCTCGTTCACCATTCCTTGCAGGTGGAGTGATCTTCCCACCCTTTTCCGGAATGCTGAATCCCTGATAATTTTCAAGTGACAGCTGAAAACTCATCTCTTTCGAAGCTACTTGACTTCGTCATAAAAAATGTATCATCTTTATTTATTCCTTCTCTTTCTAGCTTGAAACTTATTTGAACAATGTCTAAAACTTTGTATTTCAAGCACTTCCTTGTGTCTGTTTGCCTCTTTAATAAGAATCGCTTTATGTATTCCCCGATTGTAAGTCGGTTTGGACAAAAGCGTCTGCAAAATGACTAAATGAAAATGTAAATTATTAGGGTAATCTGCAGGAAGCGCAAAATGACAATAAAGTATGAGTTTATTAGTGCTTCATGTATTCATTCAGATGAGAAAAAAATTAAGATGTCCTTAAGAATATATTTGAGAACTTAAGAGTTTTTCAAGAAATTTTAAAAAGTTCTTGTTTGTCGGTCCTTAAAGTTATGTATATGTTTGTGTATATGTTTTTCTTCACTGTTGTGATAATTAATACCTAACTTCTTTTTGGATTTTTCATGCGGGGTACCCTCTCTTTGAAGACACGTACTGTTACAACTATTAAACTGACTTTAAAATCTCAAAGAGTACATAAGTTGAAACTTGTAAAATGTCACACTGCATGTTAAATAACCTAAATGAACTTGTATCTTGTATAGTATTCAAAGACCTTAATTGCGTGTTACCATGAAACTAACAATATAATTTGATTTTTTTAAAATTCCTGTATAAAATGGGGAAACAGCAACCTTTATATCAAACATTTTTAAATGGTCCACAGCTGATCAACGCTAGAGGCAGGTTCTCAAAGTGAATTTTAGGCGGGGTGGGAGTTTGGATTCTTAAAGTAATTTTCAGAAGCAATGGAATAAAAAACTGGATAAAAACATACACGGAACTTGTAAATAGTTAACAACATAGCCTAGATTAGGCCCAGACTCTGTATAATGTAAATTTGTTAACCACAGTAACACATTTTAACCGATTAATCACCTATTTTTCATTTGCTGCATGTTTTTAAAAACACGCTAAAAATAAATTGTTTTTAAGAGGAAAAAAATATAAGCATTTTATTACATTCAGAAATAATAATGGCAAGCCTAATGATGTTTTAATGTACCAACATTATAAATACTTTAGGATATTTTTAGCTCCTTTCACTTTACAACAAAATACTTTAAATTTAACTATCAGAACAGAACAAGAATTAAAAATATATAATTCTAATGGATTAAAATTATAATTGCAGTATATAAGAATTATAGCTGTAAACAAAAATAATAATAATAATTTAAAGCAAAACATAAGGTAAGGTTGGGCTTACCTCTCTCATT
>NW_024873395.1:3663-3784 GCF_018340385.1 Cyprinus carpio | reverse complement strand
TGAATATTCTGTTCTGGTGATTTTGAGGCAGATAACATGCTCAGAATTACATGAAACGCAAAAAACATATATTAGTCCTAATGATATATAGACAATGGCAAAAGCTCATAAAAAGGCGTCG
>NW_024873395.1:2156-3251 GCF_018340385.1 Cyprinus carpio | reverse complement strand
AAAACTGTCAGAAATCTGATCTCTCTCTGAGGCCACTCTCTCTGTGTGAGGGAAGGGGGGGGGCTGGCTGACAGAGAGAGAGAGAGAGAGAGAGAGTTATCATCTCTTTAACCCGAAAAAATAAAATAAATCAGTCATTGTGTGTTGTTGTTGTTGTTGTTGTTTTTATATCCATTACAGCTTATAATGACACTCTCTTTAGGCCTATCCTTTTTCTGTCAGTTAGTGTTTAGGGACAAAAAAAAACCTTAGTACAAGTTGTTAGGGCCAAACAGGGACAACAATGTATTTTTAAATAATTATGGTTAAGATTATGTAATTGCAACTTAAAAAGATATAAAAACCAAAAAACGGACTTAGCTGTGAATGCAGTGGCAAAAATATTAAAAAGTCTTATAAAATCAATAAAATGAATTTATTAAAATATGCATTGTCTGTTGAGTGCCTAATAATTAGTCACATTGATATTCTGATTATATTTTTTTTCCAAGCACATTTTACCAATTCCAAATCACATCAATTTTAATAAATACTATACATTTGGTATTTAATCATTTATGAGTGATATAAAATTGTCCTTGAAGACTGGAAGTGAAAAACTCCTATGCAGGAGTGCTGAATTATTAGGCATGTTTTCTTGTCATGCATTGGTCATAGAGGTCATTGTAAGGCGGTGCTCTCAGGTGTTGGAAATAGATTTGTTATACATTATACACAGGTTACCCGTACTCCCTTTGCAGTGCGTATACAGTATGTTTATGCGGTGCAGAAGCAGCAGCGAGTGCGCGTTATTGTAGTGCTAAAGCACATTAAAATAATGCGCGAGCGCGAATCTATCCGCTCGCACACAGATTTCCTTTGCTTTGTCACAAAACCAGACACGCATGCTCATATACACGCTCCTCTCGCCCGGAGAGAATGCGCGCACTTAAAACGTGCTTCCTCTCGCTCTGTGTCATGTGAACTCACAACTCTCTCTATGCTCATGCGCTAGATATTCATTCTTTTCGCACCTTTCTATTTCTAACCTTTTTTGTTCACATCCTTTACCGTGTGCAGTGTGAACGCTCTGATCCATTAACATGGGCTCGGAAA
>NW_024873395.1:0-1876 GCF_018340385.1 Cyprinus carpio | reverse complement strand
TGTACTAAGCGTTGCAGTGTATGTATAATCATGGCCACCACCAGATGGAGGCCTATAGGATTACTTTTAAATAATTGTTGTTGAAATATTGTACATAGAGCATTTTAAATCATTTATAAAAATCTTTCAAAAAAAATATGTATTCTTAAAAAAAGCTAATGAATTTTACTGGTAATATAGTTTTATATAATAATTTCCACGAAATGTTTATAAGATCATTAAAAAGGATTTTTTAACTTACTGGTTATAGATGAAAGAAAGAAAGGGGGTGTTGGCAAACATTTTTATAATCAGCCTCGTCTTTGGTTTTAAATTAGTTAATACATTAACTACATGAAACTTACATACAATACAATCTATTTTTCAGATTATTTTTCTTAATCTTTAGTTAATTAATCCTATCATTAAATATTATGTGTTAATGTTATGTCATCAGTAGTAAATGAACTACTTAAAATAAAACTGTAAAATACAACATTTATTGTGAAATAATGTATTAAAATATTTTTAAAACTAAGCTTTAATTTAACATATATGTGTTTGTGTGTTAAATGATTAGGTTAAATAAATAGTCCCTTTACATTAGTACAAAGCAAGGGATTGAACCACAATTTTTTAAACAAATACTTTAACATTTTTTTTAACTTTAATACTGCATTTGTTGTGTGTGTAAAAAAAATAATAGGTTGATTCTTCAGGTACACGTAAACTATGGTCCTTACTATAAATTTTAATTAATAAGTCATGTAGTAATTCCTGTTCTGGAACATAATATTAACTAGATTCTAAATGCTATATAAATAATGGCATGGTTAACTTAATATAATGTTTAAAAACTAAATCCTTATTGAAAAGTTGTTAGAATAATTTATATATATATCAATATATAAAATTTATAAATCTATTCCCAGGTATTTTTGAGTAGTTGTTCTTAAAAAACTTTAAAGTGCAATCGCTCGCCATGTAACATGTGTGGACACCCTTGCTGTAGAGAGTTACTTATGTATGTGGTACTGCTAAATCACGTTTTCGATGCCACCGTCCTGTTGCGTTTGCGCTGACGGCTCGTTTCCCTCCATCGCTGCTTGCAGTCATATATTTAATATTAATATTGTTTCCTGGCTTCTAATTTTTTTTTCCGCCCCCTCGGGGCTTTTAGGGCTGTTTCCTCTACATCCTCCCGCTCCTAAATCCTGTTCCTCTGAAAATTCGACTTGCAACACACTGCAAGATTTCACTGCGGCCATTAGGGCCTTTCAGGTCAGACACTGATACAGCGGGCTGTTTCATTTTTCCAACACAAGCATCCTGAAGACCCCTGGATTAGTTGCTGTCAAGTGTGTGGGATTAAGGTTTGGAGCTAAACGGTACGGGCAGAGTCGATCCACATTAACCGGGTTGGAAACTCCGCGTGAGAAGGGTTGCACATAATAGATCTCATCAATCGCAAACACTTTCTATTGCATGTCATAGGCCCCTTCCCCGCCCAAAGAGTTGCTTTGTTTAGGGTTAAGTATTCTTATTTCCGTCAAAGTTTGGGGCTTGTGGTCCCTTAACATTCCAAAACTCTTGAAATTTTGCACCACCTTAGACTCTGTTGCCATTAGTAGGCTGCAGAGGCTGAGACCCGGCGTGCACAGGGGCTCTACGGCGCCCCTTGAACACAGTCAGAAATCTTGAACCATAAGCCACACATACTTGCATGTATTTATATGAAACTCTGTAGACTTATAGATCTCATTGAGCCGAACAACTTTCGCGCTCTATGTCATAGGCCCCAACAGGAACTGAGCTATTCAGGGCTGTTTAAAAAAAGCATGCTCTGGAATTTGAAATACTCCTCTGAGGTTTTCCACCCGTTCTCCACGAAACTCGG